>NW_011499898.1:1096983-1101491 GCF_000495115.2 Populus euphratica | reverse complement strand
ATCAAAAAAAAAAATCATATATATATATATATATATATATATAATTATTTAGGTGATGGTCAAGTGGTAAGGATTTGGGATCAAAGGGTTTGTTCTCTTTATGGTTTCAAGTTCAAGTCCTTGGTTGCTCATATGATGACCATTGGAAACTTACATGGTCATTAACTTCAGGACCCTTCGGATTAGTCGTGATGCGCGTAAACTGGCCCAGACACCTACGTTAATCTAAAAAAGAAAATCATATATATATAAAAAAATAAAAAAATCATATATAATATTAAAAAATAAAATTAAAACATTAAAAAAACAGATTAAATAATAATATAAATAAAATAAAATCCAGATTAAATTGAATGAGATTTTACTTATTTTATATTAAATCATATAAAAATTTAATCTTTTTAGATTGGATAATATTTGATATTCAACATATTGAATAAAATTATCATTTTTTCTTGCTGTATCAACATCACTAATGTAAATTATAAGTGAGTGGTTGAGTTCGTAAAGCAAATAAGAATTAAAAAATATGTTTTTTATGTGATATTTAATTTGATTTTTTTTAGGTTTTACCCACTAATATTGATGGCCGCGTAACATAAGGTGTAAGTATTGATCTATAAGTCTTGTTTGAGGTGTAAAAAGTGTATATAAACTGACTCATAATACCTTATATATATAAAAGGTATATAATGTGGTGTTTTCGTATATTAACATAAATTCTTCATATTTTATATTTAGATTTAATATCATGTACATGTATAATTTTAATTAAAAAATCAATTAACCACTCATAAGAGAGCATTAATCAAGTAATCAACATTAGGATTGACGGATCTTTTCTCACATTTCTCCATTTGATATTTCAATATCTTTTCTTTTGTATTACATGTGATCATAATTTTGAACATTTAGTTTGGTCATTTCAAATTTCATCTTATTTATAACGTAAACAAATGATAAATTAAGTAATGAATTGGTTTATGGTGCTTGCATTCATAAGAACAATTAATTCAACTCTATGCTTAATTTTAATTATAATATCGGAGGTTGATTTGATCCAAGATTTCAATTACTATAGGATATAGATTGATTGGAGTTAATCTAGTTTTTTTTTCAAATTTTAATAGGTTATTTGTAATTAATTATTTACTACAATTGAATTCAATTAATAAATAAATTGACTTTACATATTTAAAGAGATAAAACTCAATTTATTTTATTTAAAAAAAGGCTTGGTTTTGTTAAAGCAGAACTCTTAAGTTTACTGCGACGTGGCAGATTTTTAGTGGTTGCTTCTTGAATTTAGGAAGGCAATGATTTTGCTAACCTATGGCTATGACCTCCTCGCCTCCCTTCCCCCTTCTTACGTAGGATCAGATAGGAAACTCTCTTTAGTTGATGCATGCCAGCGCGTAACCAACCCAATCCTTTAAACAAAAAATAAAAAATAAAAAATCAAAGCATAGAAAACAAAGGGCATAAACCCATAAAATAAAGTCTGATTTTTAAATCCATGCGTAAGACCATAAGAATCTACAACTCATGAGATCAAAATCATATATATATATATATATATAAAAATAATAATAAAATAAACAAAAAAAAACAAAAAACAAAATAAAATAAAATAAAATCATATATATAATATTAAAAAATAAAATTACAAAATTAAAAAAAATCAGATCAAATAATATTATAAATAAAATACAATATTAATCTTTTTAGATCAGATAATATTACATATTCAACATATTAAATAAAATTATCATTTTTTTTTTGTATCAACATCATTAACATCATTAATGTAAATTATAAGAGAGTGGTTGAGTTCATAAAGTAAATAAAAATTAAAAAATATAATTTTTATGTGATATTTAATTTATTTTTTTTAATTTTTACTTAGTAATATTAATGACCGCTTTTGTTCTATAAATCTTGTTTGAAATGTAAAAATTTAGTTTGGTGTATATAAACTTACTCGTAATATCTCATATATATATATATAAAACATATATAATATGGTGTTTTCATATATTAACATAAATTCTTCATATTTTATATTTAAATTTAATACTATGTACATGTATAATTTTAATTGAAAAAAATCATTTAACCACCCATAAGAGAGCATTAATGAAGTAATCAACATTAGGATTGACGGATCTTTTCTCACATTTCTCCATTTGATATTTCAATATCTTTTCTTTTGTATTACATGTGATCATAATTTTGAACATTTAGTTTGGTCATTTCAAATTTCATCTTATTTATAACGTAAACAAATGATAAATTAAGTAATGAATTGGTTTATGGTGCTTGCATTCATAAGAACAATTAATTCAACTCTATGCTTAATTTTAATCATAATATGGGAGGTTGATTTGATCCAAGATTTCAATTACTATAGGATATAGATTGATTTGAGTTAATCTAGTTTTTTTTAAAAAAATCTTTAATAGGCTATTTGTAATTAATTATCTACTACAATTAAATTTAATTAATAAATAAACTGACTTTACATATTTAAAGAGGTAAAACTCAATTTATTTTATTTAAAAAAAATATTTAAAAAAAGATGAATATTTTAGAAGAACTAGTTTTAACATTAATTTTTTCTTTTTTAGTATAGTAAATAAGAGAAACTGGTCTCTAATTTACTTTTATAACAATTTTAAAGATTGAGATTTTTAATACTAGAAAATATTTTAAACAAGAAATCTCAATATTTTTTTTAATTAAATTCAATTTAAAAAATCCCAAATAACTTGTAATATTATTTTTTTAAAACAAAAATATTAGCTGTCGGGCCCGGTTGTTATGCCCATAAGGCATAAGATATGTTATGGTAAATTTTAAAATAAAATAATATAACAATCGGAAATTAAAAATACTGTGCCGTTAGACACGTTTGCTCTTTTAGGAGAGAGATCGCCATCCTCGTCTGTACAAAAGAAGAAAAGGGTATCAAGGAAATTATAAAATCTTCGGACTGAAAAGAAAAGGAGTCGGGGAAACTAAATAAACGATGACGACGAAGATGCCCTCACTGTACTCAACAACGATGACGGGGAAGATGCCCTCACTGTACTTATCAACGATCAATCCTCACTTTTCCATAATCTCATTGAAGAAAAAATCATTCCCCGTGACCGGAAGTCGGAATCTCTGCACCACCACCGCTCATGCCTCAAGATTTGAAGTTGATCGTCAGATTTCTAGGTCTCAGGTGATTGATTGATTAATAATCAAACTGGACAGATTGATTGAATCGATAGTTAATTCATTAACTTATTTTTTGAAAAACAAAATGACAGGGGCATGAAGAAGAATCATTATCGTTGATGAGGAGTGTATTAGGAAGCATGGAAAGGGTTTATTTGAAGAGAAATCCAACAGCAAAAGCTACACTAGACTTGGTTAAGTCGGTTGATGATGCTGACCATGTGTGCTATGATCATCTTGCTTTCAGGACCTTTGGGGTATCTATTGTTTTGTTAATTACATAAAACTGGAAAAGAAACTAATTTGACTTTGATAGATGTTTTTTAATTTGATTTGATTTATTATTATTATAGGTGAAGGGTCATGGGATTGAGTCCATGGCAAGTTTCTTCCTGGATTATGGGTATAAACAACAGGAGGAGCTGAGATTTCCAGCAAAAAAGTTGAAAGCTCTGTGGTTTTCACCTCCCAGTGGCCTCCCGCATGAGGATGCTGCCACTGGCAGTGGTGTTAATGGCCCTTTGCCAAGAATTTTTATATCAGAGCTTCTCGTTGATCAATTAAGTCCACAAGCTCAAGTGAGTAGTAGTAGTGATGGTTGGAACTTCATTGTATCATTAATTATACTCTTCTGTGTAGACTGAAGATTTAATTAACTTCTTGTGTTAGGAAATTATTGAAAAATACATAGAAACATCAGGCAGTGGATACAAGCATGCAACTCTTGCTAGTGCTCTGGGTTCGTTAACATGGAAGAAGCCCCTCTTTTCTGACTTTCAGCAATTGGCAAAGTAGTAATTTAATCTTTTAACTTGTACTTCAATTTTCTTTTCTCAATACAAGATTTGTGTTTTAACTGGTGCTGTTATATATTTTTATTGATGCCTAGGGAGAGTGAATATGCTGCCTGGACACTTGTCAATGGTTATGCACTCAACCATGTCACTATTTCCACTCATCGCCTGAAAACTCACTTGACAAATATCAGAGCCCTTAATCAGTTCCTCCAAGAGAATGAATTCAAACTGAATTCTGAAGGGGGTGTTCTCAAAGGTTTGGTAACTCTTTCTTTTTAATCTTGAGTCCCCGTGCTAGTTTTCTTGTAAGCTAAAATTGTAGGAAATTATCTTGTCTAGTGCTTGCTGATAATAATTATGGGTGAATGCTTTGTCCTAGATTTCCTGTTCAAATAAAACTTCACCTGAATGGATTAAGGGATGTTTTGTTTGATTTCTATAAATATGACCTCAATCCAATACTAGAATTTTAGCAATTTCATCCCC
>NW_011499898.1:1055036-1096874 GCF_000495115.2 Populus euphratica | reverse complement strand
AAATTTTCAAATTCCCCTTCCCCCCCCCCCCTGCTTCCCATGCATCTCAGCTACTTTTGAATTTGTTTTAGCACTGCCAGCCAAGGGACCATAAATAGTGTTCTCAGAGAGAGTGGAGCGACTTCATCTATACTCTTATTGTCATAGATTAAGTATAGTATGTTGTTTTAGATATTGTAGCTGTATTCACTGTACTAGTTATTTATAATTGGTTTCGAATTGCGTACTCTTTCTCTGAGAGGTTTGATAATAATTAAATGATTTTTTTTCCTCCACTGCTAGTGAGCCCTGATGGTCTCCTGCTTCAAAGCTCAACTGTAGCCGACTCAATCTCTTTCAAGTTTTCTGATGGCTTCACTGAATCAGTTCCCTGCTCATACATAGAGTTTGCCGAACGCCTTGTGTTGCCACAACACAAAAATCTACGCAAGGAAGAGGTAAAGGATTCCCTTGTGTTTGCCTTGAAATGATATTTTCTTTCACTTTGATTCTCCCAAGCCTATTGAGATCACTGCCATATTGGGGATTTTTACCAGAGCAGTCTGATTGATAGACATCAAGATCCTCATTAATCTGACTGTCAAGAAATGAATTGTTTCTTTTATGCTCAATTACGAGGTAATAACTTCTATCACCATCTTCAACAGGTCAAGGAGTTTCACAGGCGAGATGGGTTTGAGGTTGGAAATGCAGATAAGATTTTTGAGAGCACATCCAAAGAGCAATTGACAAGGCGAACTGGGTGAGATGAATCACTATTTAGACGACGACGAATGATCGCTAGAAGTTACTCAAGAAGTGGTCTTCAAGGCTGAGATCCTTACATAAGTACATGTGATAGTCACAGTACATGAATAAACTTTATTCACAATACCCATATAATTGGACGTTTGTTCTCACATGCTATAATCTTTTAACCACCCTTCTCACCATTCTTTGTTGATTGAAAGAGGCAATTTATACCTGTCTGGCTGAATAACGTCGAGTTATTATGGAGCTTAGAAACATTGCCACTCAGATTTTTCCAATCGAGTTATGAAAAACGATTCAATCAGACAGGACTTAATATTCCTTAACATTTTCTGGACTGTAGAGGGCAATCGACTAAGATTCTAAATACAACATATAGGGTCATGTCCCCCCTTTACCTTCTCAGTTGCCTTCTCAGTTGTACAAGAACAAATGCTTCCCCAGAAAATACATCTTAGTAAGAAAGGGGTGAAAAAAGAAATTGAATGACAAGAGGCAGCTAAAAGAAGCAGATACTTCGCTGATCCTGTGCGCTATGGTTTACCACAGGGTCTTGGAGATTGGTGGGGATATTGATGGTGGAAAGGAGAAGCATGGGGACCATGTGGTATTGAAAAACTCCTTTGTTGGTGCCCATTCCGAGATAACAATCCAGCCTGTGCGCGGACACCATTTTTGGCATTTGGGCTAGACCCAACCCGGTCAGCTTGCATGGTCTGGAAATAATATGATGAGCTCGCCATGTCCTTGAGGTTGGGCAGAGGCTTCAATGTGTCGACCACTTCACTCATTAGAGGCCTGGTTTTAGGATCCCTGCTAAGGCAATAAGCAGCCAGCTGTGCAGCTTTCTGGGCACCTTTTATTGAAAAGTGACCTTCAAGTCGAGGGTCTATCAGCCGGTAGAATCTTCTTCTCTCCCCTAGATATGGCCTCGCCCACTCAACAAGATTATGCTCTCCATTAGGACGGTTCTTATCCATGGATCTCCTGCCGGTTATCATTTCAAGCAAGACCACACCAAAACTGTAGACGTCGCTCCTTGACGTAAGATGTCCTGACAGAAGTGTTTTTGCCCGTTTAACCTTGATGTAATAATGATCACATGCAGCAGCTGAAGAATGTTGCAAAACTTTCCTACCTAATATGAACAGGACTGACTACCTGGAGGCACATCATGCTACTGGACCGCATACAATGGATGCCTACTACAGATACATGCAAATCCAATATTGTCTGTCATTTTTATCTATTATCTAGAATAAAAAAATAATAATTACCTAAACAGGAAGGACAGAAGGATTTGTAAAGGTACAGAAAGAAGGAACGGTAGGGTTAATGCCCTTCTCTGGTTCAAATGTGTCGGTCTAGGAGAGGGGAAGGGGGGCCAGAGATAACTGATGAAGAGGATGTTTTTGATGAGGGGAATGTAGTTCCTTTCTGATTTTAAATTAAGAGTGTTTTGTTATTTAAGAATAGAGAGATCGAGTTGGATTTTTTTACTGCTTTCGACTCCCAATTTGAGGCTTGATAGTTCTTATTATACGAGGGGCATGCACCCTTCAAAATCCTTCCCTTCCCTTCCCTTCCCTCCCTCCCCTTTACACCAAATCCTCCCTAGCCAATTTAATCAGCCTCGCATGGAGTTCAATTCAACTCTGGGCTCTGAAATATATAAACACTTCGGTACATGCAGAGAACAGATACAAAATCTATCCTCCTAATTCATGCAGAAAAGCTTTGAGTTTTTCCCAGAGCCAACTGGAATACGACTGTAACGCAGGCAATTAGGGTTTAAAAGAAAGCTAGATATGCATATCTAGGCTTTCAGGGAAAAGAATAAATCTTTCATCAAATTAGGATGAGAAAATGACAACAGATTAAGAGAAAATCATGCTTACCGGTCATTACATACTCTGGGGCTGCATAACCATAAGTTCCCATCACTCGGGTTGATACATGGGTCTTATCTCCCTCAGGACCATCTTTGGCAAGTCCAAAATCAGAAAGCTTGGCATTGTAATCCTGATACAGAATTTGATTAGTAGGATGCACCAATTAAGTGAAGAAGAGGAAGAGGAAAAATATTGCTATAGTTATATTATGTACCGCATCTAATAATATATTGGAGGTTTTGAAATCACGATAAATCACTGGCCTTTCAGCTTCTTCATGAAGAAAGGCAAGACCTTTGGCAGCACCAAGAGCGATTTTCATTCTTATAGACCATGGAAGAGGGAGGGACCCTGCATATAAAATTTCCATAAAAAATGAATGATGTTTAATAAGCAAATTGTGCAACAAAGCAAAACCAGGCAACGTCAATACAACTCCAGCCATGTAAGAAAAAGCATCAGCGTATCAAAATCATATATATGAAAGGGTGGTAATAAAACAGCTCCATTTTATAAAATTCAGCTGTTTCATTGTGTTACTTTTCATTATTAAACTTGGTGGTTTGACAAAAATCTATACAAATCTGATACAAGTTTGATGATTTGCTAGAACTTTTCACAACTTTGTAGCCTTAGGTAAACATGACAGAATTCAAAATTTTCACAGCTCATCCTGAGCTTCACCACCAATGATCTAGCATGGATTTGATTCACTTCTGCAAGAACCGTCATCCAACATAAACACATCCAGTCTCTATAGAATAATACTAATACACAAAAGATTCATATTTACATACAAGCATCCACTGATAAATAGAGATATGTTCATGCATACACATAAATACACACAACCAATCTCCCGTGCAAGCATTGCTTATCTGATGTCCACAGATATTTTATGTAAATGCTTTTGTAATTTCTATTCTGGAAAAGTTCATTACTGTAGAGAAAAAGGGTAGGGAGAATAATTTTTCACCGCACATTTTAAATTACTTTCATACTAGAAACCATAATTTTTTTTTTAAGGGAGATAAAAAAGGGCCAACAAGAAAGGCAAAAGGTGGTTGCATACGTCGAAACAGGTGGTTCTCCAAGCTTCCTCGAGGCATGAACTCATAAACTAGTAGCCTTTGATCATCTTCAATGCAGTAACCAATCAGTTTAACCAGGTTAGGATGAACAAGATCACCAAGGAAATTGACTTCAGCCTGCCACGCAGATTCAACAATTAAAAGCAAACCTAGGAGCAAGAAATCCAAATGATTTGGAAACAAAATATTGAAAATGAAAAGACAGAAAATATGATAGTGAATTTTTATATGTTAAGTAAATAGATTAGGAAAGTCTGGTACCAGCCATTCTTTATGACCCTGGAGCCCATCATGATTAAGGGTTTTAACAGCAACGGTAAGGCCGGTACCAGGTTTCACCGGAGCAGTTCCATTTTCTTCAATCCATCCCTTGAAAACACAACCAAAGCCACCTTCACCAAGAAGACTCTCAGGTCTAAAATTTCGAGTTGCCAGCTTGAGATCATTAAATGTGAACTTCCGCAGTCGAGAAGCAACTTTAAGCTCCTCTTCAAGTTTGGAAAGGGATGAATTACTTTCTGTGTTACTTGTGGTTGAGGATGAGACAACAGGAGCAGCTGGTTGGTCTGTGCTTGCATCATTTATGGATTTACTTTCTGTTGATTCAAAAACTTACACTATTAGAATACAGACTACTGTAAAATGAAATCTTAAGAGATGATAATCATAACACTGAAATAGCCAAATATAGCACTGTGCGCTACAATCCCTTCTGGATACAACCACCCCAGCTTTTCAAAATGCTAAACTTCATGCCACTGTGTGCAGGTTTGACAAAGAGATGTGACGCCCAACCCATATCATAATTAAAATGGTAAATAAGAAAAAAAATTGAAGCATAAACTACAGTGCAGCATGTAGATGTATATTCAACAAAAAATGAAACTGCACAGTAATACCATATATGCTTGTAATGATAATCATGGTTTCTTTTAACTTGAACGCTCCACATACACAAATCATAGATTCCCTCATTCTGCTATTTAAACTACCCATGATAGTCATTCTTCCAACCTCACACAGCCCCTATCCCAAGTGCCTTTGAAACCAAAGTATCTATCCTTTACCTGGTAAAATTTTCCTTAAATCCATTGGGCAGTTCAGCAACCCAATCTTTACCACTATTATCACCACTAGAATGTTTCCATTACACACCTACCAACTCATCAGTCATGCTACCATCAGCAGCACACTAATGATTATTCCAAACTCACTGCCATTTTTCTGAGATTCTGGAAATGGCTGCAATCATTTGAAGGAGTTTGTTTCAAACAAACTGATGAAACAGCTGGTCCTACTTTCTGCCAAAGCCATGAACTATACACATCTTTTCAACACTAATTTGGGATTGAAGCTGATTCGAACTAAGGCAATATTTTCAACAAATAAGAAAAAAATTATTTCTTAGAAGAAATAAAAAAAAAGCAAGTTTGATAAACTTAAATCAGAATTATCTACATCTCTATAAGGTTAAGAATTTAGTCAAGCCTGCTTTTGGAAACGAGGAACATAATTGTTATAATAAAAAACTAACAAGGAAATATATACTACAGTGCAGCATGTAGATCTATATTCAACAAAAATGAAACTACACAGTAATACTATATATGCTTGTAACGATAATCGTGGTTTCTTTTAACTTGAACGCTCCACATACACAAATCATAGATTCCCTCATTCTGCTATTTAAACTAACCATGATAGTCACTCTTCCAACCTCACACATCCCCTATCCCAAGTGCCTTTGAAACCAAAGTATCTATCCTTTACCTGGTAAAATTTTCCTTAAATCCATTGGGCAGTTCAGCAACCCAATCTTTACCACTATTATCACCACTAGAATGTTTCCATTACACACCTACCAACTCATCAGTCATGCTACCATCACCAGCACACTAATAATTATTCCAAACCCACTGCAATTTTTCTGAGATTCTGGAAATGGCTGCAATCATTTGAAGGAGTTTGTTTCAAACAAACTGATGAAACAGCTGGTCCTACTTTCTGCCAAAGCCATGAACTATACACATCTTTTCAACACTAATTTGGGATTGAAGCTGATTCGAACTAAGGCAATGTTTTCAACAGATAAGAAATAAAAAAAGCAAGTTCGATAAACTTAAATCAGAATTATCTACATCACTATAAGGTTAAGAATTTAGTCAAGCCTGCTTTTGGAAACGAGGAACATAATTATTATAAAAAAAAAACTATCAAGGAAATCAAGATACCAAGCATTTATTGCAAAGCTCTGACCAGAACACCAAGGTAAAAAGAAATTAAAGAACCAAATCTAACCAAAAACATCATGTCAATCAACTAAATAAATGACTCAGTCAGGCACCAAAACGGAAAAATTCCCTTCCCTTATTTTCCGCTTGAACTAAAAATAACAGCTTCCCCGAGCTAGCGGATATAAAATAAACAAAAAACTGTTATGGATGACTCTCCAAATAGTAATTCTGCATGCTTGCGATAAACTGCGGGAAAGAAAACAACTTATGTCTAGCATGACCTGAAGTAGTTTCTGCAAAATCTCAGGACTCCAAGTTTTCATAGAAAAACCTTCACCCTGTCAATGGATCTCACAGCCAAGTCAAGCTTCGGTATTCATGAAGCTTGTAAATGGTGCAAGCAGTGAAAATAGGTGTTGATAGTTCCTTTTAAAAGTCACTGTTATGCGCACACACGCACATAGAAACTAAACATTCGGTTGCAAAACCATTCTTGGTTGAACAAACATCCCAGGAAGGAAACCGTGCCAATTTTAACTGATAAACTGATTGAACTAAAACAAATAATCCACATTGATCGAACCCCCAAAAAAAAAATTGAAGTGAATAGAAATCGGAATTACCAAAATGGGTACTAGTCCCACTAACAGAGCTATCCACTTTGGATCTTGACGAAATGCAGCTCCCAACAAGCCTTAACTTGACCCAACACCCCGCCTTTGTACCATCTTTCTTCTTCCTCTCCTTTGATTTGCACACATCCCAAGAAGACTTCACTTTACCTTCTTCACTGCCTAAACCCATCCTCTCCTTTCCTCTTCAAAAACCCTAAATTCCAAAACCCACTTTTCATCAAACTAACACCCCAAATCCCACCACTTGCCACATCCAAAAATGAAAGGTTTCCAATTTAGCAATTTCTCTTCAATACCCACAAACCCAATTGAAAAGGAGAAAAGAAAAGGAAAGACTAGATCACGTCAGGTAGATAAAAACTGATGGCCCCTTTTTAAAGATTTTTAAAAATAATCAAACTGTGGAAACCATTGACACAGACAACAACATAGTTTGGTCTTCTATTTTTCATATTTTTAATCAGTTAAGACCAGGAAATGTTCGCTGCTCTCTCGATAATAGCACGGAGGATTGATTGTACATTTAGTCCCTTCACCCTTGATATTTTCATAATGTGCCCACTCAACTATTTTTACTCTTTCTTATCTGATCCTTCTACTCAAGAAAGTATTTTAATATGATCCCTCGATCCAATTTACATTGGGTTAATTACAAGGTTGTTCCGGAGGAGGTTCTTGATTTTTCAATTGATACGAGAAGGTTCAATATCGATTTATTTCAATGTTCTATTTCGAAGTTAATATTATAATATATAGCATGATGTTTATATATTTAAAAATTATTATTTTTGATGAATTTTCTATTCCAGTACGTATAAAAAACTTAGTTAATTAAGTAATAATATATACATGCAATCTAATGTTATTGCATCATTACATATTATATATATATATATATATATATATAAAAACTAGCTATTTGATCGATATTTGATATTTTATTGTAAATCAGATATTTTTTTTTAAAAAAATGATACATACAAGTTCTTCCAATATATGTTTATAGATAAAAAATTAAATATAAATAAAAAAATTTATGCATCTATGTAATTAAATAAATCAATAAAAAAATATGTTAATAAATAAAAAAAATATTAACAATATAAAAAATATAAAAAAATAAAATAAAAAATATTATGTGATACTGCATATATTATAAATATTAAATTGATTGAATAAAATAACAAAATAATATTTTTTTTATTTTTTAAATAAACAAATAACCTATTATCTTTCATATTAAAAAAAATACATAAATAATTTATTGCTTGCAAATCTAGATTCCAGCAACCACTAACCACTATGATAGCTGAAAAAATAAAAGCAATGTTTCACTTGCTATAAAAACTTATTTTAAAATTGTTTCAATCCCAAAAACTTTATTAGTATCCTTTGAATATTTACAAATAACCCATCAAACCACAAAACTCAAAATCAAACTATATTAAATTTATTTCTCTTAATTTAGATTTTTTTTAAAGTAATATTGAGGTTCTAAAATATGATTATTAAACTTATTTTATTGAGTAGAACCTGTTGAAACCAGAAAAATTTATTTTAATGATCAGAAATAATTTAAATAATGACTTTATCTTTTATCATTAAAATTTAATGATCTTTTTTTTTTCTCTTTAACCCAGATTGAAAGATTATATGGATAAATTTTAGTATAAAAGATGATTTTTAAAAATTTAAATGTATCTAAATTATATAAATAAAGTTATATATGAAGATCGATAACTTAAGTATATTTTTTATAAAATTCCTAATACGTAAATGTTTGGTGTTATTTTTATTTTAATCCCTTTTTTTTAATTTTACCATATCCAAAAAATAAAAAACAATTAATCTTTAATTATAATTAAATTGTTTAAAATAAATAGTAAATTCGTAATATTTTACAAGTATATTAAGAGTGTCTATCTATAGTTAAAAAAACATAATTTTTTAAAAAAAAATAATATTATTCAAACAGTAGATTAATTTTCACAAACATCAAGCAATAAGATTCAATAAAATTTGTACATAATTTTGTTAGATCAAATTTGATCAATATTATAAGTGATGTAATGAAGAATTTTGGTGAAAAGGTCTATCTTTAACCGGTGAAATGGAATGATGGGTAAAGCGACTCGAAGACGTTACAAAATGAGATTTTAAATAATATAAAATATATGAATATTTTTTATTTTATTTTTTAACCAATATAGAACTCGGACATACCGGATCGGATGGAACGGAATGATATTGACAACCATGGTTAACTAGCACGAACATCCTTGTCTTTTCATTTTTTTTAACGAGGTCCCTTATTAGTTAATATTCTTACTTTGACCCCTTTTATTAAACCTTGTTACTGAATCACATCCGTTCGTTTACTTTTACACGTTAAATATCGATGAAGCTTGACATTCAGGTCCCCTCGCTTGGCATCTCTCATCCATCATGATTTACCATTTTATATATTTTTTATTTTTACAAATTTTACGTTTTTTCTCAATGAGAAAAAAAGGCTTAAATGATGAATAATACAATAACATTCATTTACAAATGTGAAAAAACTTTAATTAATTTTTTGATTTTTTTTTAATTTTGATGTGCTAATATGATAAATAAAAAAATCTTAAAAAATTATTTTAATATATTTTTAAATAAAAAATTTTTTTACACCTCGTTACCAAACAAAGAAACAAAAAACATTGCAAATCACGAACAATTGGACAGCGGCGAACTCTGCTTTTATGAACCAGATCCCCAAAAAAAAAAAAAATCTCTTGGACATCAGTCTAACTCTGCTTTTATGCCAGCCATAAACACACGGATCCTCCTTTCCTCAGAAAATTTCAGTGCACCCCTTTCGTATTAGTAGTAAACAAGGTTTTTAAAAGAATATAATACACAATTCGATTTATCTACAAAGAGTACAGCCCTCTAAATCTCTTCACATGGTTGAAGATAAACTCTGGTAAGCAATGGAAATCAACAAATACATCTTCAATCCTAGATGATCCTTGTGGAAATGCTGGAAGTTGCATTTATCTTCAGGGCGTGCTCAGGAATGTAGGTTAGACCTGCACCAAAAAAAGTAGTTGCCCCAAGAAGTTTAGATCTTCATAGAAGCAGAGCCTGCCAGCATGTAGATTATAGCGGTACACAGATTGAATACGAGCAATTATCGCAGTCAACTCCAATAGTGAACATAAGCAACAGACGATAACAAGTCTATTCCAATATGATGCCAGCAGCTCTTATATCTGAAAGCCAAGGCCAGGTGATTAACGAACAAGGCCAGTCAAATACCATGATCTTCAGGATCACACTGATAAATATGTTAATTATAAGAAGTATAGCTCAACTGGTCAAATCCTGAATTTACTTTCTAGAAATTACCAGTATGAGCCCCACAAACTTCAGAGCCACTAAAAACTTACATAGTCGTTAACTTTAGAGCTCGTGGAATTAGTCGAGGTAAGCGTAAGCTAGCTTAGACACTCACGTTAATCTAGAAAAAATCATTTATGACCCAGACGTGGAGAATCATCTTCAATTCCCAAAACATTCAATAACATTACAGGATGGCATCAGCTTTCATGTTTTATTTGAAGAGATGGTGAGAGAAGACAAGTTATACATAAGAAAATTCAGCATTTGAGAGCAAGAGGGCATACATTCCGCAGAAGACCACTTGGAGCATGCAGTTTAAATATATAATTTTTTACTTTCTCAGAAAAATATCAAAAGACATATTCTTGCAAGAGATATCCTTCTATGCCTACTATAAGGGAAGAGGATGGCAGTTTGCATCAATATTGATCAACATTTTTTTTATAAAAAAAATGAGAATTCAGCGTAATAATTGAATGGTTCAGCTTTTAAAGGGGAGGGTGGCAGTATTTGTCAAAATTGGTCAAGTTTTTTCAGGGAAAAAAATCAAGTAAATGAGAATTCATTATAATTGATGAAAGGGTTCAGCTTTTGACAGCAGAAGAAAAAAAGAACAAACCTATTTTATACAATCCAAAAAATTTATGAAATCCACGATATATGTAAGTTGATGATACCTTTCTCTTTAACATCTATCTGAAAGTGTTGATGGAAATTATCCCATCAGTCAAAGGAAGAAGCTCAAGCTTGATGGTAGTCACAGATTGAACAGGTACACATCTGTATAATCACCTAAGTTGTAAAAATATGTCCAGATCAGAGTCCAATAAAGAAATGAGCTTAAGAGTGTGAGATACATTACCCTAATGGAACTCTACTCTGCAGCCACAGATGCATGCAACCCAAGCCTGTACTCGAAATCACATCAGATATGGGAGAAGACTGTTCGATAAAAGAAACAGACTGAACTCCATCACTATTCCATTTCATATTCTCCGACATGGTAGTCACAGAGGATAGTGCCTGCACGGCAGAGCTGTATTTCTCACCAGTTATTATACCTGCAGGCTCGGACAAACCAACAAATGAGCTCATTGGTGTTGTTGGGGTAGAAGTCAATGATCCCACTGATGGAGGTGAAGTAAATGAGGAGGGCGAGAACAGTCAGAGTTAGATCTTCAGATGTCAAATTAGAAGCCTGTAATGCTAAAACCTGGGAATTTGACAACAGCTTTAGAAGACGAGAAAAAAACATTTTCAACAAAGTGAAAAAAATGCAAAAGAAGAACAACCTGAACAGGAAGCCAAGAGACTTTCCCATTGGGTCCAGAAGATTGTTCCCACATTTCAGATGCAACAGAGATCAAAAGATCCCTTGGGATATTTGGTCACCAACTAGTTGGCTGCTTAAAAAAAAGCCTTGACTCTACATTCAACACGAAGCATGAAACAAAAGATTGGTTAAAGTAAATAAACAAGCACTTCAAATAGTTTAGATGGTGAAGCAAACCACAAAAATAATGAATACCAGTGTAGTTTCAGCAACAAGATATCATAATTGCATACCGATCAGCATTCAACGCACTTCTTCCTTCCATAGTATTTGGTACAAGATGAAGACCGCATAATGGGGATAGCCTTTCTTTGTGAACCTTGGAATCCTTTACAGAAGATGCTGGTTTGAGAATGAATGAGTGCTCCTCACCTCTCCTGCCATGGGAAAAACTTAAATAAGCTCATGGTAAAGAATTAAACTCATGAATCAAGATTGTTTCCCCCAATGAAGTTATACAAGATACCAGTCAATATAACTAACACTCTTTTGAGTGATCCGTATATGCACTTATAATTCAAAATTTACTGAGATTTCTATGGTTATGATTCAGAATAATAGTAAAAATAGGTAACTTCGGTAAATTCAAAGAAATGTACTGAAAAAGTTTCATTCATAATTTTACTTGATCATTCCATATATCACACACATGAATAGCAGCATACAATTGCAATCGATCTCTTTTCTGCCTTTGCTCGTTTTCTCTTCTTTTCCACACAAGACTGAGAATTAATAGCATGATCTTATGGTTTTTTCCTTCTCAATATATATCAGAAAGGGACATTATGAAGTTTTTGTAGATGATAATTCTCAGGCTGCTGGGAGACTACTAGCTCAAGTCAAAATCATGTATCAGAAGCAATGTCACGCATCACTCCAATAATTTCAAAACAAATATTAATTAAGCCATAAAATGTCATTGAATTGCTCACTAATCACCCACCAAGAGATAAAAGTAAGCTTCAGCCTGCTCCAGGATGATTGAGCTAAAGAAGTGTGAATGAACAAGTAAATTGGATGAGAAAGCAAAAGAGAAATAAATTTATCTTTCTTGCATATAGAAAAGGACTTTTCCCAAAGTAAAGCCAGATTGTCCAATCAACTCAAGAACATTATCAAAGATGTACAAACCACCTCCAACAAGTGGAAGCAAACTGGATTAACCATGGCAAATGCAGTTGAACCAACAAATAAGAGTACATAACGATAACTAGAATGAACAACAACCTGAGGGCTAGATCTGGCAAACTGTGGTCATTTCCAGCTTCAATGCATGCAATTGGTAATGATGAAGGAAGTCCACCCCTTGAAGATTCCTCAAGAACAATAGTTATAGCATCTATGTCTACCTCAAGTTCCGGTATATGTTCTGGAGAAATGTTCAGCAAAATTAACTTTTACATTTATTAGCATTGGTGGGGTTCGGAGACTAATCCCAACAAGCAACCAAATATATGAACACATTACAAAATTTGGCACGGTAGAAGTATTGATGCACACCTTTATCTGAACAAAAAGAAGGTCATCCGTATTGCAGTCGGCAGCAAAAGAATGGATTTCTGCAGGTTGAATTTTTTCAAGTTTCCTCCACCATCTCCTTCCTGGAACGTAGATGCCTTGCAACCCACAGCAAACAGAAAACCTCTCTCTCTCTCTCTAATGACACACCCCGAATGATAAACGCTCTTCATGTTTTTGACTTTCCCATAACTTCTGAGATGAGTACTGATCCCAATTTTCAAGGTCAAAGTTGGGCTTAGAGCTTTGGGCCTTAACAGGTTGCGGAGGTGGAGCAGAATTTTGAGGCAGTGATGACATGGAGTAAATTCCAAGATGAGAGATAACCTGAGAACCAGAAGAGGAAGACCTCTGTGATGCGCCACCAAATCCAGAATAGGAACTTAACTGAGGAGGAGGTAATGAGCGAACAGTAGAAGATAAGGTGATATCCACAGGAAGCAACCATTTTAATAGTTCTCTACATGGGTCATAATTACTGTAATTTAAGTTTTCCTGGTTCTCCGGAAGCCAATTTCTCTCCTGATATTTCTCAAATTGAAGAATCTCTATGATCGGGTCTCTGAAAAAATGCACACTGACATTAACTCGTAAATGCACCTGCACCCTTCCAAACAAAGAAATGGAATGTGATCAATTAAGCATAGTACACATAAGAACTACAGCATCATGATTGCGTACTGTATTTAAAGATAGGAAACAAGCTGATTGATCAAGCATATTTGACCCCTCAAACATCTTGCCAACAGATATCATTTAACATTATCTGACTAACACATACAGATGCCTACATCATTAGACTGTAATGCATAAGTGCCATTAAGAAGTTACTAAATGCCTATTTGGAAGTGTGATAGAAATTGTTTTTCAAAGTGTTTTTCGCTTGGAAATACATTAAAATAATGGTTTTTTTAAAATAAAAAATTACTTTTGACATCAGTGTATTATAATGATCCAAAAATATAAAAAAATATATTATTTTGAAGACGAAAAAAAATTCAAAAATTATCAAAAGCAAGGTTTTACCGCAATGCCTAGCAGGGCTACCACCAACTATATGGGAGCTGAATGCCGGCTTTCAAATGAACATCAACAAAAAAAAATTAAAATACTGTTTAAATACCCTTTTTCCATATATTAGCAAAAAATATGCACCACTTGAAATGTTTTGTTAATTCTCCAGAAATACCCCACAGACATTCAGTTTATAAAACCATGACTTAAACTACTAGGGAAACATGCAAAATCTTTCACAATTATGGACTCCAGAAAATTTATTAATCCAATACCAGAAATAGACTAGAATACTGATATTTAGAGAAATATATGTTCACTGCAATACTTTTGGAAAAATAAATTGCATTGCTGAATGCATGGGGTGATCATTTTCTATCTAGCTCATAGAAAACAAAACAAAATTTGATCAGTTCAAACAGCAGAAATGAGTTTACAGATTGGATATGCTATTTGCAAATCATCTAGTTCACAACCACTAATAGACCATTTATTATTCATTGTTGCAAATCCAGCATATCAAAGCAGAATTTTCAAACATAATGCAACTCTATTGCTAAATCGGCATGTTGTTTGTATACAATAGCAACTTTCAAAGTGTTGGCATTAATTGTAAGCACCAAGCAGGAAATAAGGGCATAAAAGTCAAAGTCTGCACTAATTTTCAAAAGGAAATCAGATGGGAAAAAAAATTATAAACCTAGAGGTTCTTGGTTGCATACCACTATATCTCCATTAGGAAGAGAGCAACAGCTAAACCATTTCTCGTGGCACCACCAGAGAGATTGGTATCAAAATTTCCTCTATCAATAAGAGCACTGAGATGGAATGTGTTATCGGCAGCTTTA
This sequence comes from Populus euphratica, assembly GCF_000495115.2. NCBI lineage: Eukaryota > Viridiplantae > Streptophyta > Magnoliopsida > Malpighiales > Salicaceae > Populus > Populus euphratica. Next base: position 1,082,175 of record NW_011499898.1, on the reverse strand, counting down.
TTGGTTCTTTGTGAATTGTTCTGACTATCCATCTCAGAGTATTCTGGGTCAAACACAGTTTTTTTTTACCAAAGTGGCTCACCCAACTCTGCAATCTTAACAAAAAAATGGGAGTTCTTAAATCTTTCCAATAACACTTCAGTTTGTCTTTTGTAATCCTCCATTCTGAGAAAGGATTCACTAGCAGAAATATCCTTCTGCGGATCAGTCTTCTGTTTTGATGCAACATTGTCATTAAGGCCTGTTACTTGACTGTCACAACTTACTGATTTCCACCTTCCAAATCTCCATTTTGTTTCTTAGGGCTTTGCCCTATTCCATTTTTAGACATCACTGCAGCAACTTTAAATGGAGTGATAATTTCCGTATCCTGCTTGTATGCTGATAAACTTGCGAGAATATGAAATTGTTCACCTAAAATAGATATGGATTTGAGGCGTGTATAATGGACATAGAATGTCCCAAATGGATAGTAACCAACACATGATAAAAAAGGAATAATCAAGAGATTAAGAAATATATACTACCTGGAAAAACAAATGACCTATCAAAGGAATACAATGAATGTATATCTGGTGCATTCTTCCAGTCATCAGGAAGTTCCCCTGCAAAACCATATCAAAAGCTAAATATGATAGAAGAAAACACAACAAAGTTATTTAACTATATGGAGAAATCATGTCATTGAATCAAAAACAAACATCAAGAAAAAAAATTGGAACCAAAAAAGGGCAAACCTCAAATATACCCCCAGCCATTGGGATAGTATCAATTTTGCCCCCAAACAAATTTTTTGTATCAAATTTGTTCCCAGATAATTTGGATTCATCAAATGGATCATTTTGTTAGAATTCCTTAACCGAAAACGTTAAGTTCCCTACAAAACGACATCATTTCTTACAAAAAAAGGTACAGTTTGGAAGGAATTCACGGCCAAAAATGAATGGAAAGACTTGATTGAGAGTTTCTAAAACTTGAGGGACAAAATTGATTTATTTGGGGCCAAAGTTCTGATGCAGGTTAGAAGCCCACATAGTAGTAGAGCAAAATAAAATCACTTATTCTAATTACCTGGTGGCATGGGAGGTATGGCACAATTCTATATCAGATTACATCTTGGACAACACAGCAAAGCTGAGGAAATGGAATGAATGCGCTAAACAGATTTTGGGTGAGGGACGGAAGGATTGTAAAATTTTGTAGAAATTTATGGTGTTTGAAATTGTTTGCATCAGCTAATAAGATGGAAAATTGAGAATCTCCAAGGATCAAGCTTGATCAGAGAAACTGCTATGGAAATGGAAATTGACAGAATAGATTATTTGACCTCCTTATGGAGGTTTGCATCAGGGCACTTTCAAGGTGTTTAACTGACCATGTTCAAAGGGACCAGAGAATAGCGTCTCAATGTTTTGTTTTGTTCTTTTCAATACCGTGGGAGGACAATTCATTCTCCTTGCTGTTGCTGCCCATTTATTACCAAATATATATGATGGAAGACTAGAACATCAAGTGAAAGTTGGTAGACCAAAATGTTCAAATTAGCAACCCAAGGTTTTGAATGACAAAGGAGCCCATCTGTAAAAATGCTTTACGTGTTTAAGGACTCAATTAGAATTTTGAAAGATTCAATTAAACTTATTGAGGGTTTAACTGCAAGGGAAATCAACTTTTGAGAGTCAATTTTGATGTCAATTGAAACAAATGAAGTTTTAGGACCAAAATTGAATTTTGAAAAGTTTAATTAGTCAAATTTGGGTAAATAGAAAGGTCATGAAATGGTAAGTATGGGTGTGAAGTTTTAGGACCAAAATTGAATTTTGAAAAGTTTAATTAGTCAAATTTGGGGCTTACTTGCATAAAATTCAAAGTTTAGTGAGCTAATAGGGACTTAATTGAACAATTTGTGAACCAAGGATCAACTTGCAAAACACGCGCGACTTCAGGGACTGAAATCATGGGGTCGAAACAAAGAAAATTGGAAGTTTGATAGTCATCTAGGGCTCCAAGTGGACAAATCATCTATTTGTGACAGACACTCAAAATTAAGGCTGACAAATGAATCTAGTAGGGACACAATTGTACGAAATTTGAAAGTTAAGAGGGAAATTACAGGTAAAATCAAACGAAATTGGAAGAATAAGAATCAAATTGAAAATTACCAGATCCTAAATAAAAATTAAAAAAAACACCTAATCTATAGGAATTAGTCAAATCAACATCGTTCAAGGTATTGTGCATCTTCTTCTTCAATTTTTGGTTGATTAAGTAGGCACTTTCAGACAAATAAATGTGACGTTTCTGAGCACCCTAAAGGCTACAACCACCACCATTCAACTAATAAACACCCCCTCTACAACCTCATGTCTTTAAAATCAAACGTTTACATCCCATATTCCACAACATCTTGTCCCTAGTCAACCAACATTACAGTTTCAGTCATCATGCTATTTGATTAAGCACTTTCAAAAGTTTGAATATGGAGCTACAAACCTCCAAATCAAAGCAAGAATGGATTCGATTGAAAAGTATGCACCCCCTTTATCAAATTCAGGTGGTCTCATGCAATATTGACGTCATAGTTGCTCTGGCAAAGCCACGAAATTAACCAACCCAGTCAGCCTTGACACACCCAATTACAAAAAACCACCTAACTTTTTTGTGTGCTCTCATTTAGAAACCCAAAAAAGGTTCTCATCAAGGATTTAAAATCTCTCTCTCTAGATCTCAAGGCAAAAAACACCCCACATTGGTCTCCAAGTTTCCTACAAAACCACTTAAACCCAAAACCATTGGTTCTATGGCAAAACCAGCTAGGTTTTAGTTTGTTACAGCCCTAACAAACCCATCTAGAAGACCTGAATCTACCTATAAAAGGATGGGATCTAGGAGCAGCTAAGGCAGGGAAGGAAATAAGTGAAAGAGAGAAGAAGAAATAAACTTTGGTTAAGATGCAAGGATTCCATCTAGGAGGATTTGGAAGGTTCAACTTAGTCTAAGGAGGCCTAAAAATAAGAAAGAAGGAAGGCAATACCAAGAATTGATTCAAATTTGGGGATTTCTAAACTAAAAAGGTATATACATTCAAACTGTGAAAGTGGAGTCCATTAGACATGTTGGATTGATTTCTTGTGTTCAATATGAAGTTTTGAATGTCTTGATATGTTGTTGATTGCCTTTTTTCCATTATGTTGCATGGTATTTAGATTTAATGGATGCAAAAAGAGGCAACAAAGAGGGGGGCACCTTCTATTAATGAAAGAATGGCCCCTGCTTCTGGGTGGCTGGTTTGGCTTTTGAAGTGATAATGGTTGGATTTTAAAGCTCATTTTGTTCAAGGATGTTTTCTGTTTTTGAGTTGGTAGCTTTTGAGATTGAAAATCAATGTATTTTTTTAGTTTTAATGTTGTTTTTTTTACCCTAATTATATTCGTTATCAATAATGTGGGCTATGGGAATAAGGAAAACATGCTTTAGAGGCTAAAAATGGTCATTCTGGGTTTGTTTGGCCATTTTGGGTATTTTGGGTTTTGGTAGATTCATCCGTTGAATCTTGCCTAAAATGCTAGTTTTAGAGTTTGTTTGGTTTAAGTCTTAGTTCACACAATTTTGTCCACCACTATTAGTAAATAGTCTAGGAATTTCAAGCATCAATAATAGGTTTTAGTAGGTTTTACTAAAGTTTTGATTTTGAACTGAAACCCATTTAGACAAAATCACGTGGATTTATTGACCATTGAAGCAAATAAACCCCTAATTCTTGTTCCATGCATGATGGCAAACAAAACCATGTCCTTTATTGTGCAAGATTTGGTCTAGATTGAGGTTTGCATTTATGAAATGGCAATGAATGTTATTCATTTTCTTTTGTTTTTTATGTATTTGATTTGTTTTGGTTGAAATTTTCCTTGGTTTTTATGTCTTTGCAAAGTTTGAACTGTTTGATTTTTTGTTTTTCTATTGGATTTGTTTCTGAGTCAACTCGATCAAGTTAACCCAGTCGAGACCATCTGACCAGGTAAAAAAACATTCAATTTTGCCTTCAGGCTTTGTTTGGATATTTTTAATTTGGGTTCAAGAATGTGTTTGGGAAAACATTCTTTTAATTTTATTTTTTTTTGGATAGTTTTTATTCCAAGAAGCCTACAAATACACCCAAAAAAAAAGTCATTTTATGTGTTACATATGGCTAAATCTCCCAAAAATATAAACAATTATATCGTTTAGTATTTCTATACGAAAACTCAAAAATACATGTTTGCATGCATTTTAGGATTTAATAATCAATTTATTGAATCCATAATTTAGCTAATATTCCAATAATCACTGATTTTTTAATTAATGAGGATTATTAGGTAAACATTCTGGTATAAACGCTGGACCTCCAAGCGAGACTGGCATTTAAATATCAAGAGTTAACCAGAAAATTCTAAAAATTATTCTAAATATTCATCAATTTTAATTGGGAGTATTTTTCACGATAATATATAAATTATGAAAACCCTTTTTCATAAGAATTTATTTGAGTATACGAGTCCATAATAAATTCTTAATACCAGATTCATTCATGTGAAATTCTTAATCCTAAGTTACATATAGACCATCAATCAGAAAATTATCAAATCCTCTGAACCACATCAAATCATAGAAAACAGCTTACTTCAGGTAGGGTGTACTAAGAGTACTAATACCTTCTCTAGCCACAACCAGTCCCTTATCCTTTGAATCTTTGATAAAATCAGTATACTCGGGTTTCCTATCACCCTGAACCAAACAACTAGGTGATGACCCCTTGAGGCCCCTCGCCCACATGCGACACTTGCCATGCTCATCTCTGCTTGCAGATGAGAAACTTCATACATTCTTCTTCTATCATATATGCATGTAATTAAAATTTACATTAAACAAATAGTGAAAGTAAAAAGAAGTCTCAAGGGGTAGGGGGTGGGGGGTGGGGAAGGGGTGGGGGCTAAGTGATATAATCTTCCTTATGGAGATTCCAACCTAAACCAACCCAAATCACACTCCACCTAGATACCAGCCAAACCTGACAAATATCTTACAGTACTGATTTTTTATAAAGGATCTATAATTTTTTTTTTCTTTTACTCAGTGAATAATCGTGGCATTACCTTCCTATTTAGATTAAACAAAAGAAATAAGATGTGCAAGTATATTAGGGCATGAAGCTTCACAACTTTATTAGACTTGACGCCACGGACACATGGCCATGTCAGATGATAAAGCAAATAAAAAGAGCAATTAACAGATTCCTGGAAAATAAGATAGATCTGAGAATCAATATAGCACAGTACTTTTCTTGATGAAACAAATTCTGTGGAATAGAAGAATATCCTCTGAAACTTTCCGATTTCAGTCTCGTTGACAAAAAGCAAGAAGTTTGGCTCTTAATTAGTAGTACAACATCCCATGCATCCAAGAAAAAATGCCTTAAATTTTGCCCATCTAATAATAGTTTGAGGAATTCCCTTCCAAGATCATCAGCAAACCCCTGAATGGGTATTAATTGAAACTCTAAACATAAAAATAAAAAATAGTTCAAACTTAAAATAGCGGACAATATAGTTCTCACTTCCTAAAGTATGCTAGGATGTCACATATTCAGATTTGATTAGCTAAGAAAACAAGTAAATTTGCCGGACAAAGGAACTAAACACAACTTTAACGAAACCAAACCAAACCCCTAAACTAGCTAGAGGTTGTTGATGGAAATTAAAAGCCTTAAATAACATATAGAATTACTAATCACCCATATCCTTGGACAAGGACCACTATATAATGCATATTCAGCGAACTTTAATGTAAATTTCGCTTTATGGAAAAAAACTTGGATGTCAAATCTCCTTGTTTGCAGTTTATTTGATATTAGAACCAGTAATAAAGTTTGGAGGGAACACTATTAAAGAACGAACCTTGACATTTGGGGGTACTTCTGTTCTGCTTTTCAGAACAGCAGAAACAAATGGTTTTCCAAATTGGAATTGCTACTTAGCACATTATTAGGTTCCAACGATATGAACTAGAAGCAGGCAAAACAGAAAAATACTAGATATCTTATAACAGGTGATGAGAACAAGAGGCTACTAAGGTACCATGATTCAATTTTTTAAGAATCAGAAGCTCCAAGTCATCAAAACCTAAAAGAAATAAGTTATGAAAAGAAAATGATAACATTTTTTACTGATTTAGAGTATATGAAGATCGCCTCCATTTTCCCACACCATGCACTTGAATTTTAAATATGGGCAGAGATGCAACATTGGCTAAATAATTAGCAACATGGTAAAGCCAACTTTCAGAGTTTCAATAACAGTGAAGTTTGCCGATGATCTAAGAAGACGCATTCCAAATAACCATTGCTGCTATCAAAACCAAAAGCCACTGATAAATCAAAATGCTCTACAATCTCAGATAATTATTATATTTTCCCAAGCAACAAGAGGGTAATTGGCTATCAACATCACATGTTCCAAATGCATAATTAATTAATTAAAAATGAAGTCAGTGGTTGTAGTACCGTAAGGGATAATGATCCATCCTTCTTCAGAAACATCAGAGTGTTCATTCTTTGTAGCAACAACAGAGGCATTTCCACCACCAATAGCAGCAGCCATATCACCATCTTCGCCTATAAGACCCTCCAGAGTCGCAACTGCAGCAGGAGATTCATCAACATCAACAGAAACCGGAACCTGTTTTTTGACAGTCACGTGCTGAGTGGGAGGACGCAGCAGAAAATTCATTTCCTCTGTAATCACAAGCACTATTAAGGGAGAATTGAATTGGATTTAACACATTGGTGATTAGTTATTATCATAATTACCTGATCGATCGCTTTGATTGCAGCCGCAGATGGATGGATCCAACCACAACGAAGATTGTGGCCAGCTGCCCTGTCCTTGTTAGCTTTCCTTCAACTCCAAATTATTAATTATTATTAATTAACAAAACAAAAAAATTAAAAGATGGGGCCGCTTACCGTACATCACTTCACTTGTGCACTCCACATTGGAGCAGTAACTTGGTTTTGTTTTTCAATTGATATATTTTTCAGTCGATTTAGTTTTTAAAATTTTATTTTAATTTAAAATTTTATTTTTTTATTTTTAACTTCCTAAATTCGAGATAAAAGAAAAGGGCTCTTCATATTCCATTAAAAAAATAATTTATTAACATCAATTTCAACCACAAAAAATATTAATCTTAGTATTGATAGATTATATTATATAAAATGAGTTTTATTAAGGTGTTTTGTGACCTTGATTAAGGTATTTATTAAATTCTAGGTCTTAGATAATGTGTCTCATACACTATTTTATTTTATAAATAAAGGTAAAAATAGCCTAGCAGGTGGGTTTGACTTTTTTTACGAGTCAAGCATGCAAGCCTAAGCATTGATGTTTGTTTATTAGTTTTTTTTTTTTTTTGCACTTTATATTTCTACCTAACTATGAAGTTTTTTTTAGATACTGTTGAATTTTTATTTTTTATGAGATCGTGGCATTTTTGTATTCTATAAACAACTAATTTTTTTATATAACCCTTCATAGTGATTTTTTAAATTTATTCAATTACTCAATTTTATTATGTGTTGTTTGATTAAGTATATTTTGAATCATTATCTATATTATAGATTTGAGAAATTAATTTGAGTTGATTAAAATCAATAAAAAATATAATCATTTAGTACATAAATAAAAAAGGTTAAAATAATGATGTTTTGATTATTTTTTTAATTGAAATCCAACAAAATTTTAATATGGTTATATTTATCATAATTTGAAACTCAAACTAAACGAATGTTTTGTTAGGTGATTTCCAAATTAGTTTACCGGTTGTTCTGGGTTTGGAGATATTATTAAAAAGTTATTGGGTTTGGTGACATTATTAAAAAGTTATTATTTTTATATTTTTTTATATATTTACATTGAATTTAGTTATATTTTCATGAAAAACAATAATTATTATAAAAAAAAATCAAGCTAAAAAAGAGGTATCCGTAAGATAAAAGAGTTTCAATTTAAGAATTGTTTCTTGCTTCTCTTTGAAACCATCCAGAATTTTATTTTATTTTTTTAATAGTTTTTTTATTTTTATTAAATGAAAGATATATGATAAAATAATCACATTTGTTCATATAAAAAAATAAAAAGGAGAAACTCTTTTTTTTCAATAGAATATTGGTTATTAAATAAAATAAAGCTTTTTTTTAAATGAGTTGTTTAAAAATGTAGTTGTAGTTACATTTTAAAATATTTTTTATTTTGAAATGTATTATAATAATATTTTTTTTAAAAAAATTAATATATCAAAACGATTTAAAATATTAAAAAAAAATTAATTTTTAATAAATAATAAATAATTTTAAAAAAAAATATTAATTGTTCCGTGTTTTCAAACAATCTTTTATACAAGGCATTTGAAGCCACTAGTCCTAGTATTTGGCCTGACATTATGTATTTTTCCTTTCAAAGAAATAATTCAAACTACACAATAATTATATCTGGTTTTTGTTTTGGTTTCTGTGACAAAATATCATTTTTATATAAAGTTATAGAACAGTTTTTTTGGAAAACCTTATGTGATTCTTTTTTATTTTGTTTCACTGGATTTTATCTGTTATTTTTTTACTTTTTTTACGTAACTTTTTTTTATTATTATTGCATGATGTTTCCTTTAAAACGTTACAATGTCCTATTCTTATATTTTTTTTAAAATCCATGGTATATTATCAAGATATTTTTTTCATTAAAATCCACTCTCATGATTCTAATAATTATTGCAATATGAGATTAGATTTTTTAAATTACATTCATCATTTAACTTTTTTTAATTTAAACTTTATAGATATCAATATCTCTTTAGAATATTTATTTACTCGTATAATTTTAAATTTATTTAATTGAAGGCAAATATTATATACACACATGCACACGGGCATCATCAACTAGTTTTTTTTACTTCAAGAATTATAATTTTTATAAATTAAAAGGTTAACACATGCATGCACTCACACATATACTGAACTGGCAACCTGCACAATGCTGCTAACCAGGTTAAATTCTTTTTAGCTTAAAAAAAATAAAAAGATGATTATGTTTTTAAAAATATAAAAAAATATTAATAATTGAGTCAAGTTTTAATTAATTTGATAATAAGATAAAAAAAAAGACAACTACAACAATAAAAAATAAATACAAAAAATATTGCACCGAACAAAGCTGAGTTAACATACAAAATTCATGATTTGAACATGAGATGTATCAAAATCATGTATTTATCGCGCATCCTATATTACAATATCAGGATAACTCGATAAAAAAACGATGATAAATAAAACTAAAAGAAATAAAAGACAAATATAGATCAATGTACTTAAAAGCACAACACAAGTTATTTATCAAACCATATTAGATGAATTTATTTGTTAAAATCAATTTATAATATAAATTAACAAAGACATAAAATTTATTAAATAAAATAAAAAGAAAACAATACTTGTAACATTGCACACATTAAGAATATCATAAAAAATACAAAATTTTATTTTTTTAAGGATAAATTTAACTTATATAAAATATATATAAAAAATTACAAATAAATCATATTAATCTTATAAAAAATTAAAGATATTTAATATAATTAAAAAAATAATCATAGTTGAAAAACAGCTAAAAGATTAAAAAAAAGACATATAAGGTGTATTAATAAAAAAAATTAGAAAACATTTTAAAAATACATAAGAAAAAGATATCAATAGGGAAAAACAATATCACATGAGGAAAAGCTCATGCTTGTGGGTTTGTTACTTTTTTTCTTATTTAAAGGAGCTCTACTACTATTTTTTATGAAAAAAATAATAGATATAAGATATATTGCTTGATGTTGTTGATAATATGTCATTTATCATATTAAATTTTAATTATTATAGTGATGATTGAAAAATCAAGCCTAATAGTTTTTTATCTAAATAAATATTTTTCAACATAAAACACTCTACAAGCATCCATGAGACACTAAAAAACTAATATTTCAATCCAACAAACCTAAAAAATAATCCAAACTATAAAATCAACATGGAAAAAATAATTTATACTTGATTTTTTAAACTGCATTAAAACTTAAAACAACTATTACAAAACTTCTATTACCTGGTATAATCCATTTATACTAATTTTAACTTGTTTGATAACTTAAATCATCCCTGATAAAAAAAAAATTATTGGAATTCGATGACTTCCCTCTCCACTTCCATGAAAAAAAAACAACAATAATAAGGTTTTGCATCAAAACATAATTTTTAAAAATTAAAGGAATCAATCTTATAATAACAAAAAAAAGTTTAGAACACTAAAATATATTTTTCAAGTAACTTCCAAAGTTACCTTCTATGTTATATGTATTTTCTACTTCAGTCTCACAATTTATTTAAAAAAAAACATGTAATTAATTGCTAATTTAAGTTAAAAAATGTTCAATTGTATAAAAAATAAAGTTTAAAAATTAAATTAAAAGGTAAAAAAAAAATATGACTCCACTACACAATAATAATATATGAAAGAATGAAGAATTTTTTATCCTATAATAAAAACATTACCCTTTTAGTTTCTTTTAACTTTTTATTTAATAGTGTTATATAACAGATAAATTATCTTGTAATCTAATATTAGGGGAAATCATGGTAATTAAATTCTCTATCTTCATTACATGAATTGTTTGTTTGGAACAGTGTTTTAATAGTAATTTTAAAAAAAAATTAAAAATTTATATTATTTTTTTCTAATTTTTTATATTGTTTTAATATATTAATATTAAAAATAAAATTTAAAAAAAAAATATTTAAATAATCATTTTCAAATTCTGTACACTTCTTGGAAGAAAAGCAAGTGACCGTGTTCTTTCATCTAGCTTGTCAGAGAGAGTACAAATCACATCAATCACCCTTCGACGGATTAGAATCTCTCTATCTCTTAAAGTTTTCAACTTTCAAATTGCACAACTCTTGCACAAACCCGTCAATCTTTCTGTATCAAAGCAGAGTCCATGCTTTATCCAAGGGCCAAACTTGAAAGTTCAAATGAGCTTACCAATTCCTCACCTCCATTAAGTCATTATTCATCTGATTCTTCAGAGCGTTTGATGGGTATGAGCTTTCTTCGCTCACCATCACGTACTTTCCACATGGCATGTTATCCTCGTGGGGACACTTCCACGTTCTTTCTAAGGAAGTTACAGACTTCTGTTTTTATTTTTAAATGTTTTTTAAAGAACATTTACATCACATTCCAAACACTAGTGACCTTTTTCTGATTCCTTTCTCCGAAATATTATTTGGTTGTTTAAGAGACCAGAAAGAAGATCGAAGGCAGGATTAGGCTTTAGCTTTCATGGCGGGTGATGCAGACTGTGGCAGTTCTAAAATGACCATTTTTCTTCGAAACGGCAGGCTCCCTCCTTGTGAATCTCTCTGTATTTTCACCTCTCTTAGCACTCTTCATGGTACTCACATTCTTTGAACTTAATTTTCTTGCTGCCATCCTTTTCCATTTGATAAGCTATGATATGTTTTAACTTTCATGCTTTGTATCTTGTCGGAACTGTAATATCAACTCTTTCTCTTTGTTGTTTCAAGTTTGTAATTTATCTGTTTTCTGCTATGTGGTGATATATGCTAATCCTTTATGAGTGAAATCTTTCATTCCGAGGTTGCTCATCTCTAAATCTCTATAGATTCCAGAGACTTACCTTCTTCTATTAGATTTCTCGAGAAGAATTTTCCCTTGTGCTAGCCTACAAGGTACTACTACTAGTTTCTAGTCTTTTACTTTTTATTTACGATGCCTTTCAAGAACAGATTGCTTTTTTTATTTCATCATACTGTAAAGAAAAGATTGAAGCTTTTGCATAGAAATATAGAATTCTCACTTTAGAGTTTAGGCCAGTGGCATGAATTTCTGTTTTTCTACATCTTGGGTGGTAGGGGTCCTGCTAATTTACTCTCGGAACTAGCCTTGTCCTGCATACATGAGCTTTCCGAAGCTAGTTTCGCTCACAGATTGAAACAAATTGGGGCCGTGTTCATTATTAGCTTCTTTGGTTGGACTGAGGCTAGATAGCGACTATTCATGATCATGCTGCAAGCGATAACAGTGTTTGCCATCATTTGTTCCAGGTGCAAAATCTATGGTTAATTTTAGGAATGATGGAGGAGACACTGTAGATATGTCTTTTTTCCAACCACATGTCAAAGAAGAAAGTAGCGATGAGGATGATGATGCGCACCTTAAGCCATCTGAAAAGAAAAGGCGGCTTACAGCAGCTCAAGTCCAGTTTCTTGAGAAGAGCTTTGAGGCGGAGAATAAGCTTGAACCAGAGAGGAAAATGCAGCTTGCTAAAGAACTCGGCTTGCAGCCTCGCCAGGTTGCAATATGGTTTCAAAACCGTAGAGCTCGGTTCAAGAACAAGAAGCTGGAAAGGGAATACGACTCCTTGAGAATCTGCTTTGACAAACTCAAGGCTGATTATGACAAACTCCTTCTCGAGGAGCAGAATTTGAAAAACGAGGTAACCCTTACCTGCAAGCACTCAACAGTAGCATTCAGCAACTAATTGGCTTTCAATTATGAATTTTTGACTAATGCTTCGGTTTTTATGATTCAACAGCTTCTTTCACTGAAAGAAAAATTGCTTAGCAGAGAGGAAAGTATGGAAAGTTCAGAACCATTTGATGTCATCCATTCACCGGATGCAGAACTTGAGCCTCTTCCTGATACAGTGTCTGAAAATGTTTCCGCCATTGTGCCAACGGTGACACCCAAACAAGAAGAAAGTTCAGCTAAAAATGATGCTTTCAACTCAGACCAACCGGATTGTTATCGTGTTTTCGAGTCAGACCAACCGGATTCTTCCCAGGTTGAAGAAGATAATCTCACCAGGAGCTTTCTACCCCCTCCGTACTTTCCAAACCTCTACCGAGAGCCACCTGCAAGTTCATGTAATTTTGAATTCTCAGCGGAAGATCAGCCCTTTTGGTCCTGGATTTACTGAGTTATCATACCGTCCAGTAAGCAAATCAAATTTCACTGTAGTGATCAAGTACTTAGCCCCATGTATCAGAATATCACGACATTTCATGCTTGGCCTGACTCTAGGGTTAATAATTTTGCCCTGCGTTGTTACAGCAACTCCTGGCATGTGCTAAATGAGAAGTTAAAAATTAAAAAAAAATATTATTTTAATTATTTTATGTTTATTTTATGTATTTTAAAAGAAGTGTTAAATAAAATATTAATTTTTTAATAAATTTTTTATATATATCTTTTAAAAAAACTAAAAGTAACAAAGTGACCCACCAAAAAAATAAATCAATTAAATATAGCCAGATAAAAAAAAATAGTATCAAACTTATTAAAATAAAATAAAACATTTATTTTTTTCACTTAAATATAATTGATTTTTTAAATAGTTTTGTTTTATTGAAATATCCATGATAAAAAAATCTATAATGATATTATTTAAAATATTATTTTATTAATTAAACTTTTTAAAATAGCATTTCTTCTTAAAGATTCTCTTATAGGTAAGTGGAGGTCAAATTGTTTTTTTTTATGATATAAAAAATAATTCTAAAATGATGCTAATATATTTTAAAGAATAAAAGAATCACGGCTCAACATCATAAAAAAATAATGATTATCAATTCTTAATAATCTTGTCAATTCTTAATAATCAAAACATAAAATATAAAACAATAAAATTTAAAAAAAAATCTTAAAAAACAAAATACTAGTAAAATCAAGTGAGGTTATCAATACCTGCAAGTAGAAATATATGGACAAAGTAATACAATAAAAGGCAAAATGAGAAAAAAAAAATGAAATTTAATTTTAAAAAAATTATTTTTAAATGATAAAAAAAAATGATATGAAAAAAACATGGGTCATTTAGATATACCTTTCATCTAGATCATGAGATAAGGATGGCGTGATTGAAAAAAAAACAGAAGAAAATTAATAAAATTTATTTTTCAAAACAAACAACTTTGAAATATATAATTGATAAACAAAATGACATCAACCCTTGTTAATTTTTCAAATTCATAACCCTAACTAGTGACTAAATTAAAAACATTGCATCTAAACAACTATAATTTTAAAACTTAACTTGATCTAATAGGTTTACTTATGATTTAAGTGATCCATGATTTAGACCGGACCGAGTTTCAAAAAAAATTGGAAGAGAATAAATCCAGTATAAGATGGTCAAAAACCTGAGTTAACCAATGATTCAGTTAACCTGGAGCAAATCCAGTTAAAATATAGTTAAAAATCACTGACTATTTCCTTTTTTTTTAAATAATATTGTTGACTTTTGATAAAAAAAAATAGTATCAAACTTATTAAAATAAAATAAAACATTTATTTTTTTCACTTAAATATAATTGATTTTTTAAATAGTTTTGTTTTATTGAAATATCCATGATAAAAAAATCTATAATGATATTATTTAAAATATTATTTTATTAATTAAACTTTTTAAAATAGCATTTCTTCTTAAAGATTCTCTTATAGGTAAGTGGAGGTCAAATTGCTTTTTTTTTTATGATATAAAAAATAATTCTAAAATGATGCTAATATATTTTAAAGAATAAAAGAATCACGGCTCAACATCATAAAAAAATAATGATTATCAATTCTTAATAATCTTGTCAATTCTTAATAATCAAAACATAAAACATAGAATAATAAAATTTTAAAAAAATCTTAAAAAACAAAATACTAGTATATAAAACAATAAAATTTAAAAAAAAATCTTAAAAAACAAAATACTAGTAAAATCAAGTGAGGTTATCAATACCTGCAAGTAGAAATATATGGACAAAGTAATACAATAAAAGGCAAAATGAGAAAAAAAAATGAAATTTAATTTAAAAAAAAACTATTTTTAAATGATAAAAAAAAATGATATGAAAAAAACATGGGTCATTTAGATATACCTTTCATCTAGATCATGAGATAAGGATGGCGTGATTGAAAAAAAAACAGAAGAAAATTAATAAAATTTATTTTTCAAAACAAACAATCAAAATCAAAATATTGAGAGTCAAACCTTAAATATCATCAAATATTGAGTTGAGGTGCAAAAACGAAAAAACAAACTCAAATTCACAGGAGAATTCAACTCAAGAATAAAAAATAAAGAAAATGAAGACCAAATATATATATATATATATAAAAAAAACATAAGATCATAGATTTAACTATGAAAGTGAAAATAAATTAAAATTTGATAGAAAAATTGAAATATATAATTGATAAACAAAATGACATCAACCCTTGTTAATTTTTCAAATTCATAACCCTAACTAGTGACTAAATTAAAAACATTGCATCTAAACAACTATAATTTTAAAACTTAACTTGATCTAATAGGTTTACTTATGATTTAAGTGATCCATGATTTAGACCGGACCGAGTTTCAAAAAAAATTGGAAGAGAATAAATCCAGTATAAGATGGTCAAAAACCTGAGTTAACCAATATTTCAGTTAACCTGGAGCAAATCTAGTTAAAATATAGTTAAAAATCATTGACTATTTTTTTTTTAAATAATATTGTTGACTTTTTTTATATAAAAAAAGATTTAATTGACTTGGTTTAACTTGTTTAACTAATGATCTGATAGTTGTTCCAGATTAACTTTCGAGTAGGATTTATAAACAATGAGAAAAATCAAAGAAACAAAAAAAATGGTGAACAATGAGAGAAAACAAAATCAAGGGTAAAAAAAAATATCAATTAAAAGAACAAGAATCTCATATGAGAAGAAAAAAACTGAGAGGATAAATTAAAATTTTGAATTGAAAAGAAATCAATTTAACAAATGAATCTAAAAAAAAAAGATTATAGATCTAAGGATAAAATTGGAAATGAATTAGATTATGATAAAAAAGCTAAAAATAAAAAATCAAAATCAAAATATTGAGGGTCAAACCTTAAATATCATCAAATATTGAGTTGAGGTGCAAAAACAAAAAAACAAAATCAAATTCACAAGAGAATTCAACTCAAAAATAAAAAATAAAGAAAATAAAGACCAAATATATATATATATATAAACATAAGATCATAGATTTAACGATGAATGAAAATAAATTAAAATTTGATAGAAAAAACTAATAATGTAAATTAAAAATTAAAATATTGAAGGTTAAACCTCAAATATCATAAAATAAAAGGTTAAATTTGATATAAAATTCAAAAGTTAAAAAATCAATATAAAAAACTAAATAAATAAAATTTAAAATAATTAAAAGAACAACAACTAAATGTAATAAACTTAACAAATAACACACTTTTATATTTTTTTTTTGCAACTGCTACACTTTTCCCAAGGTTAGAGATAGAGAAAGAGAGGAGAGTTTGGGGAAGAAAAATCATTAACACGGTAAAGTATATCAAATATTATTTTAAAATATAATGTTCAGTTATTGAAAAATGTTGCACAAGTTATCTAAAAGATGCAATACCTTTCATATGCTAGAGTTTATGAAACACATGCTAGCAATTTTTTTATTTAATTTATATAAATATCAAATTATCCTTTACCCACATAATATTAAAGGAATAAACATAATAAAAAAAACTAAAAAAATCATTATCTTAGCTTTAGACTATTATTTAACTCCAAGGGCTAATTAGCAACTATACTGTGCTAAGAAGTAAAACCAAAAAATTTCAAGACTCTCGTTGCTAAGAAAATTTAATTTTTGAGGATATTTTAAATATTATACTATGCAAATAAAAAATTAAAAGATCCATTTGTCCCGTTTAATCCTGTAGTAGTAAATGTGTTCCGGAAAATATTATATTCTCCTTGAAAGCATGCAATAAAACCTAAATTATTAAGGGAAAAATGATAGTTTTATTGTAAAAATACACAATAATAAAATATGAGTGTGTATGGTAAAACAATTCCTTTTGCCTTTGTTAAGACGTTAGCATATGGTATTTTGTGATATGAAAATAACCCTTTGAGCCTCCTTACATAATTATTATGAAAATCTGCGTGATATGTATTATTGATGTGTGTGTGGGCCCCCCTCATGGGTGTAATTGTTTGAGAGAAAAAAAACTCTTAGTTTTAAAGGTAAAATAGAAAGTCTTTCTAAATTTCTCATGAAGTTTGAAGGATGAACCAGATACCTTGTTTTGAAGGGTGAAGCTGATACGATAGTTTGATTTTTTTTTTTCAAGAGCATGATTGAGAAATTAAGAAAAAAAGAAGGTGTATTGATGTTATTTCTTTAGAATTATGATTATATGTTGATGATTTCGATTTTCTTTTCCTTTCAAATTTGATTGTTGCATAGTTTATCCTAAAAAGAAAATTTTTAATTTTCTTATTATATAAATTAATAAAACAACTAAAAGATAAAGCTTTTTAATTTCTATTGTGCGTTACCTTATAAAATATTATTAATTGTAATAATACTGGGAGAATAATCTATTTAACTCAAATTTTTTAATTAATTTTATCTTTTAATATTTTCAGCATTAGGTTGATTAAAAATTTGATTTTATTATTTATTTTAGTTTATTTTTTATGAGATTACCATAGTCTTATAATCTAGGTTACGAGTTTTGTGAGTTAATTCGGGTTGTTTTATTGTATTTTCTTTTTAGATTTTTTTTAAAAATTTATCATTTAATAATAATTTTATCGAGAATTGAACTTTATAGCTTATTTTCCATATAGCTCTTCTAGCTCATGATTTGGGCCACGAGCTTAACAAGCTAATCTAAGTTGACTTGAGTTTTATGCTTGGTTTATTTTCTACGAGATTATCTTAGTCTTATGATTCGAGTTATGAGTTTGGTAAATTAACCCAATTAACCCAAGTTGACTCGAGGCCTTTTTCGTGTCTTTTTTTAAGTTTTTTTCTTAAATTTCATCCTTTAATACTTGATTGATTAAGAATTATGCTTTATAATTTATTTCAATTTACTTTTTACAAAAAAACAAAATCAAATTCACAAGAGAATTCAACTCAAAAATAAAAAATAAAGAAAATAAAGACCAAATATATATATATATATAAACATAAGATCATAGATTTAACGATGAATGAAAATAAATTAAAATTTGATAGAAAAAACTAATAATGTAAATTAAAAATTAAAATATTGAAGGTTAAACCTCAAATATCATAAAATAAAAGGTTAAATTTGATATAAAATTCAAAAGTTAAAAAATCAATATAAAAAACTAAATAAATAAAATTTGAAATAATTAAAAGAACAACAACCAAATGTAATAAACTTAACAAATAACACATTTTTATATTTTTTTTTTGCAACGGCTACACTTTTCCCAAGGTTAGAGATAGAGAAAGAGAGGAGAGTTTGGGGAAGAAAAATCATTAACACGGTAAAGTATATCAAATATTATTTTAAAATATAATGTTCAGTTATTGAAAAATGTTGCACAAGTTATCTAAAAGATGCAATACCTTTCATATGCTAGAGTTTATGAAACACATGCTAGCAATTTTTTTATTTAATTTATATAAATATCAAATTATCCTTTACCCACATAATATTAAAGGAATAAACATAATAAAAAAAACTAAAAAAATCATTATCTTAGCTTTAGACTATTATTTAACTCCAAGGGCTAATTAGCAACTATACTGTGCTAAGAAGTAAAACCAAAAAATTTCAAGACTCTCGTTGCTAAGAAAATTTAATTTTTGAGGATATTTTAAATATTATACTATGCAAATAAAAAATTAAAAGATCCATTTGTCCCGTTTAATCCTGTAGTAGTAAATGTGTTCCGGAAAATATTATATTCTCCTTGAAAGCATGCAATAAAACCTAAATTATTAAGGGAAAAATGATAGTTTTATTGTAAAAATACACAATAATAAAATATGAGTGTGTATGGTAAAACAATTCCTTTTGCCTTTGTTAAGACGTTAGCATATGGTATTTTGTGATATGAAAATAACCCTTTGAGCCTCCTTACATAATTATTATGAAAATCTGCGTGATATGTATTATTGATGTGTGTGTGGGCCCCCCTCATGGGTGTAATTGTTTGAGAGAAAAAAAACTCTTAGTTTTAAAGGTAAAATAGAAAGTCTTTCTAAATTTCTCATGAAGTTTGAAGGATGAACCAGATACCTTGTTTTGAAGGGTGAAGCTGATACGATAGTTTGATTTATTTTTCTTTCAAGAGCATGATTGAGAAATTAAGAAAAAAAGAAGGTGTATTGATGTTATTTCTTTAGAATTATGATTATATGTTGATGATTTCGATTTTCTTTTCCTTTCAAATTTGATTGTTGCATAGTTTATCCTAAAAAGAAAATTTTTAATTTTCTTATTATATAAATTAATAAAACAACTAAAAGATAAAGCTTTTTAATTTCTATTGTGCGTTACCTTATAAAATATTATTAATTGTAATAATACTGGGAGAATAATCTATTTAACTCAAATTTTTTAATTAATTTTATCTTTTAATATTTTCAGCATTAGGTTGATTAAAAATTTGATTTTATTATTTATTTTAGTTTATTTTTTATGAGATTACCATAGTCTTATAATCTAGGTTACGAGTTTTGTGAGTTAATTCGGGTTGTTTTATTGTATTTTCTTTTTAGATTTTTTTTAAAAATTTATCATTTAATAATAATTTTATCGAGAATTGAACTTTATAGCTTATTTTCCATATAGCTCTTCTAGCTCATGATTTGGGCCACGAGCTTAACAAGATAATCTAAGTTGACTTGAGTTTTATGCTTGGTTTATTTTCTACGAGATTATCTTAGTCTTATGATTCGAGTTATGAGTTTGGTAAATTAACCCAATTAACCCAAGTTGACTCGAGGCCTTTTTCGTGTCTTTTTTTAAGTTTTTTTCTTAAATTTCATCCTTTAATACTTGATTGATTAAGAATTATGCTTTATAATTTATTTCAATTTACTTTTTATAACGCTATCCTGGTCTCACGATCCAGATCGTGAATTTGACAAGTTAATTTGGACTGACTTGAGTTATTTTCTAGTTATTTTTTAAATTATTTTTTCAATTTTATTTTTTAATTTTTGATTGATCGAGAATTAAATTTTATAATTTATATAAAATTTGAAATAATTAAAAGAACAACAACCAAATGTAATAAACTTAACAAATAACACATTTTTATATTTTTTTTTTGCAACGGCTACACTTTTCCCAAGGTTAGAGATAGAACAAAGTTATCATGATCTCATAACCAAGATTATAAATTTAAAAAGTTAACCTAGTTGATTCGGGTTGATTTAATATGTTGTAGTATCAATTTTTTTTAAATAATATTATCTTAAATTTTTTAATCAAACTATATTTTTATTTTTTTATCAAAATTATTTTTGAATTTATTAAATCAAGATTTCATCAAAGTAATTTTCAAATAATTTATTTCTTTTTTCAACTAGAAACATTGGCTACGTATAAAAAACAAAATTCACCTGGCTCGCATTATAACGCTGGCAAACCTTCTAATTGAAATTTTTAAAAAGAGTAAAATTAAAATGTTTACTTTCTTATTTAATACATTGCGTGAGTCGACAGCATTAAAATAAAAAGAAAATGATTATAAAAATTTATTTAAATGTCTAGGTTCTTGAACCCGTAAGTATCTTTAGCGCAGCCATTTAAAGTACCCGTTCTCAATGGAGATCATATAACCATAGCATTATAGGAATACTTGGAATCGCTTTCTTTTAAATTTTTGAAGTATTTTTATAAAAAAAGTTATATATTTTTTATATTTTTAAATTATTTTAATATATTGATATTAAAAATAATTTTTTAATAATAAAAAAATATTATTTTAATATACTTCTAAATAAAAAATATTATTACTATGATTATAAATAAAACCTAAATATAAAGAAAAAAGAAACATGTTAACCTAAACTACAAAACACAATTTAAGTAGTTGTCTCCTTCTCTTGTGACAAGCAAAACAGATCAGACTGGATCTTGTCACTAATCACAGGACCACGTGCACCTCATCCACACACCCTATCCAAATAAACTCATGCTTTATTCTATTTTTCTTTTTTATTAATAGAAAAATTCTATTTTGCCCCCTATTTTGTATGGGAGATTCAGTTTTCGTCCCTTTTTTAATTACTATGACGACTGCTTTGGTATTGTTCGTTGCTTGTTCTTATAACACACTCTCGTACCAGTCTCTCTTTCTTTTAACCGCGCTCCAATTGTTCGTCGAAATGCCTGAACCATGCTCTACTCAATCACTCACGCACCCAACTGCTCCGTAGATTTGAGCCCTCGGATCTTTCTTCCCTCCATGCAACTTGAAGCTACATCTAATAGTCATAATCGTTTCAGAAAAGGAAAAGTAAGCAGCCAAGAGTTACGCTTTCTTGCAGTGAAGGAGACGAGTGGATTTCTTGAACTGAAAAGAAGCTGGTGGGTTTCTGGTGGTGGGTTTGTAAGGAGGTGTAATAGAAGGGATTGGGAAAGTTGTGGGAGCGATATTGCGTTGGAGACTGAGATTTTGGAGTTCATGAAGAATTCAGAAAATCCACTGATGTTTCCCAGCAAGAAACAATTGATTGATGCTGGAAGAATGGATCTTGTTGACGCTATCTTGAAGGAAGGAGGTTGGCTCGCGTTGGGTTGGGATTGTGATGATAATGCTGATGTAGTGGATTGCTATTCTTCTTTAACGGATAATAAAGAATGCAGTAATGCAGAAATTCAAGATAAGGCTTCAGAGTGTAATAAAGGACAAAGCTCTCAGGTTTCTGGCTCGTCCTCTAGTATATCACTGTGAGGCTTCTAATTTTTGTTAACCATTCTTGTTTTTAGTTGCAATTGTTATTTCTGTGGATTGAGAGTCAAATGTTTTTAGATGAGCATGAGTGCAACATGAAGTTGAAAGCTCTCAATTTTTTCGTTTCCCCTTTGTTTGCTCGTTGCTAAATATTCATGCTTTTCTATTTGCTTCTTCTTCTGTTTAGTTTTTTCCTTCCGTATTCTTTTCTTCATCCACTTTTCAGTTTGTCAATTGGGAAGCCACTTATCCTGAATTAAAAGAAAACTAACAGATATTCATGACTTTTAATGGCCGTTTCCATGCCAAATTCCCATAAATTCTCAAGTTATAATTTTCTCTTCAATTGGTAGATATTATGGGTAGTTTTTGACCCACCAATTCTGTGCTCTTAGAGAAACAGCGACTGAGGATGATGCTGGGATTGGGGGTATACTGTATCGATTAGAGAAAGAAAGGAATATGAATTTAGGGTTTGCTTTGAAAGCGATTGAAAGCACTACTCGTGTCCAAAGTAGCGACACTAACCATGATTGGCTCCCTAAAACCACAAAGAACGGGGTAAGTTTTAATTTTTAATTTAAATCAGTTACCTATAATTGTTCTTAAGGTCATCGTCTGATAACTCAGCCATACGCGGATTACTTGTTATTGTAGATGTGTGGGTGCATTTATAGAATTTTTAATATATCCCATCTAGGTCATAAATATGTCATCATTTCCACCATTCCTGTTATAATTTAAAACGTCATGTGAGTACATGTATACATTTAGCTTTTTGGTGTGAAAATGATTTAGTAGCTGGACATTCCTCACAAAACCTAACTCATACTGTTTTTTTTTTCCATTGTAAAAGACAGTTGCTGGCCTCAATGTTGACAATATAACTGGATTATTAAACCCCAACAGTGGTGTAATCAATGATTTGGAAGGTGAGCTTGATCATAGCAGATCTTTCTCAAACACTGATGGTTCTGGAAATTCGCTAAATCCAGACACTTGGAGAATTTGGAGCATTAAGAGGGCAGGGTTTTCAGACATGCAATTTGAAGGTATTATGTGAGCTGATGTTCGGGAGGTTTGATTGCATTACATTTTGGATCTGCTAACTTCTGTCTGTTTATCGATGCACTGCTGAAGAACTTAGATCTAATAGAACTTGTACAGGAAGCGAGGAGAATGTTTTAGGACATGAAATACTTGAAACAAAGGAGGGTTCTAGTGAAACTGTCAGCAGAAGTCAAGAGAATTGCTCTGATGGAGGGATTAATCAGAATCAAGTACAAAGTCAACTACGTGATCTGGAGTTGGAGCTTTCCTCCGTGCTGCAGGCATTGAAGTCAAACACTGGTGAAAGTTTATCACAGAAAGTGGTACCTAAACTATGCCCCCTTTGAATACAATTTGTTTAAAACTAGATTTTTGGTACCCTTCACTTTTTATACTTTTTTTGCTTTTAAGAAAAAGCTGGAAGTCAATGTGGAACTGAACTTATAGCTGTTTATTGTTTGTTACGCATTGATAAGTCAATATAAGCTGATTCTGTGCATGAATTTTGTCTGGTGTTTGTTTGGTAAGTACTGCAATGCATCTTCCACATGCTTTTAATGAAATAGAAAAGGAGATAAAGTTTGAATAGAAGTCACTTCTATGTCATTTCTTTCCTGAATAGAGAACACTTGTGTGGGATTTATTTTGTTTCCTCATCAATCTCTCTCTGTCTCTCTCTCTCTCGCCCTTTTCTCTGCTGTCGAAGAAATAGTTGAACTACAAAGGTATTAGTTAACTGGGTCAATCAAAATTTGAATGTAAAAGAAGTTCATCACATATTCTGGCCATCAAATTGGAAGAAGGCTTTCTCATCTTTTGTTTTTTGGGGATTTAATTTAAAGGAGCATTTGCTAGAATAAAGTTTTATTTCTTACATAAAAGAAAGTAATCTTGCAGGTTAACGATCTTCATTTTTGTTTTGTTTTCTCAATTCGGTTAGATTTGATCGTCCCTGTTGTTTCTTTAGAACCTTATCCAAAGCATATCTTGAACTCTTACAAATCATATTTTATACTCTTCACCAGGATAATGGAAGCTCCTCTGGTGATTTTCTGAAGCTTTCTGATTCTTGGGAGTTCCAGGAAAATGAGATCATGAATGCCCAGGATAAATTACGGTCAATAAGGGCAAAATTGGCAGTGTTGGAAGGGAAGATGGCACTTGCAATAATGTATGCCTAGCTCTCTTCATCTAATGACACATAGCTAAGTTGAAAAAAATAAATGGTACTTGGCTCTAATTTGGTTTATCATTAATGCCATATTTCTATTTAAACAGGGATGCACAAAAGTTTGTGGAAGAGAAACAGAAAAGGATTGATGATGCTTCTAGAGCTTTGCAGCTTCTCCGTGCTGCTTGTATAGTTTGGCCTAGTTCCGCCTCAGAGGTGTTCCTATCTGGATCGTTTGATGGCTGGGCATCCCAGGTTTGATCCCATCTAAATTGATTGATCAGAAACTTAGAACTAATGGTACTGGCTCATCTAAATTATAGCAAGGAGATGTTTTGCAGCATCAAATGCATTTGCATTTATTTTTGTACTAAAGCAAAATATCCTACATAACTTTGCTATTCATATTGAGAGACGTAATATCAAAAGCCTACAGCCTAATGGGATGTTGGGACTTGGTAGTTATTTGGTTGTCTGGCACTGTACTGCCCTGTGTTTGTGGACAAAACATGGTGCACAAAACAGTCAGGCATTATTCATATTAGTTGGGCTTGGTTGAATAACAAAAGCTGTAGTTTACCCAGAGAGAGTTGGGTCTGATGAAACGGTTGTTTTCCACGAATACATGGATTTTGGTTTGTAGATTTATTGATCCTTGCGATTGTTCTGCCCACCTTTCTCTATTATGTTGCAACCTCTAGTTTGGGCACGTGATGATATAATTTAGGCAGGGTGGGCTGGGGGGAAGGATATTTAGCTCCAACCCATGCTAATGCCACTGGCAGTTCTAGGTTTGATCCCGCACTGCCACCAGCCTGCACAAAATAAAGAATAAAAGAGACCTCTTGGTAGTAAATTATGTCTTAACTGTTTGAAATATTTTCATATTTCTGGGATCATACACTGTTCCTAGAATAGGACAATTATCTCCCGTATTTTTTAGAATTACGGGTTGAAAGCTGTGAAGACTGCTTATTTTGTGTTAGCTACTGTTGCAGATCATTTTTATCTTTCCATTTCTGTTGCTTTACTAGTGTTTTTTTTATATGTTGTTGCCTCGGCATGTCAGCCGTTTGCTTTACATATAACTAATGCAATGGCATGCTGTTAAATTTCCGCATTTCTCCGCTTGAATAAACATGTCCTCGATGTGATCATTTCAGACTAGAGTGAAACATGAATTTCTATTTTGCAGAGAAGGATGGAAAAGTCTAGTGTGGGTATCTTTTCTTTGTATCTGATGCTGTATCCGGGCAGATACGAGGTAAATCATTTTTGCCGACTTGCATAATCAGTCCCTTGAACACAGTGTATCTCAGCACTTTACCTTTGTGGTACAGATCAAGTTCGTTGTTGATGGTGAGTGGAAGATCGATCCCCTACGCCCTATTGTTAACAACAACGGATACGAGAATAATCTGCTCATTATCAAATAAAAAACACAGAAAACATGCAACGATGGACACGATAAAATATTGAAAATCCTAAGAAGGTAAGGAGGCACGCCCAGCAGATTGCTTTTGCGTTCCTTTCTTTTCTTCTCTTGTAACGTATTGATTGGGTGACACATACCATTTCTTTCTCTCGTTCATTCTCTTACTACAGGATTAGGATATGTAAAAAGCACTGCAGACACTTATTTTTCTCACATCTTTTCTTTATTGATATATAGACATTGTGCGTGAAGATGCAATTTCAGGCCTGTATGTTTAATGAAAGGTCATTTCTTAAGATTTCATGTGTTCGATTACTTTTAAAAAAGTTTATTAACAAAAAATATTTTTCAGTTAAAGAAAAATTTGATTTAGTTTTTTTTTTAAAATATTTTTTTATTTTGATTGAAATTTTTTTTTTTAAAATTGTGAAAAATTTAAAAATATCATAAGTTTTTTTAAAAATATTTTTTTATTTTAGTTGAAAAATATTTTTTTTAAAGTTGTGAAAAATTTAAAAATATCATATTATTTTATAATTATATCAAATTTAATATTTAATTTTTTTAATTGCTGTATATTTTGTATTAAATTTGTTCTTCTATTTTATCTTTTAAAATTTAATTTAATTTAATTTTTATGTCAATTTTAGTTTTTATTATTTTTAATTTTTATTATTTTTTAATTAAAATTTTCATATTTTGATCATTTTATACCAATGGTATAACTCAATGCTTTGTTAGTGTAGTGTTTTCATGTGCTTGTTAAACAAGTCATAGGTACTAAATGTTTATGGAAAGATGTCCGTTTTAGGATTTGTTCATTTCATCTTTTCCTATTAGAAAAACATTATTCATTTTTTACTCTATGTTTATCTATAAATATTGCTAATTGTATGCCTTTCTAATTACATCTAACTTTTTAATCACTGTATTCATTAATATAATATTCAAAATTTATGTGACATATATTTAAACATGCCAAGCATAATTTCAAAACTAGATCTAGCAAATTGATTTAAGGCTGATTTAAAAAAAAAAAAAGCTAAAAACCATGGTGGCCTAATAAAAAAACTCAAGTTAATTTAGTGATTTAGTTGATCCGGTAAAAAATCATGTTATAACTTGTTGTTGACTATTTAAAAAAAATGATATTATTTTGCTTTATATATAAAAAAAATATTTGGGGACACCATAGGATAACTTGGTTAAAATCTAGTGATCTAGATAAAATCTATAACCTGAATTTTGAACTGAGTCCATTACCTGACTTGTTATTTAACATAATTTGATTTGTTATTTAACATAATTAATTTTTAAAGACTTACTTGATTTGACATTATTAATCAATTTTCAATGGTATTAATTTTTATTTATTTATCCTATTTTTTATATTTTAAAAGTATTTTTTTAATAATTTCAAAACTAGATCTAGCAAATTGATTTAAGGCTGATTTAAAAAAAAAAAAAGCTAAAAACCATGGTGGCCTAATAAAAAACTCAAGTTAATTTAGTGATTTAGTTGATCCGGTAAAAAATCATGTTATAACTTGTTGTTGACTATTTAAAAAAAATGATATTATTTTGCTTTATATATAAAAAAAATATTTT
>NW_011499898.1:1006019-1054770 GCF_000495115.2 Populus euphratica | reverse complement strand
TTTTTTTCTTTGTTTCAAATTAATATATTTTTTATGTTTTTAAATTATTTTGATGCGTTGTTATAAAAAATAATTTATTTAAAAATAATAAAAATATTATTTTGATATATTTATAAGTGAAAAAGACTTTGAAAAGTAACCGCAACTATCAAATACACTAATGTATTAATTTTAGAGGTTGAGTTTTGTGTATAAGGCCCACTCAAAAGTTAGAAAAAACAAGAAAAATTAGTTTTGTGATTAAGCTTTGTACATAAATGGATACCACATCATAAATGGATACCACATCATAACCTCAATGACTAAAAAATAAAATAAATAGCAACTTGAACCACATGAATCTCTCTAGTTGTTGCACCATATGCCATTTTTATAGTGGATTCCAAGCATTTTGAATAAAATAGTGGGAATAATATTGATTAATGAATGAAGTCAAGAATAGGATGTGATTCTTTTATCTAAAAGTTAGAACATGGTATTTTTATTATTCATAAAAAAAACTATTCATCCTCTTGTATTTTAATATGGATAACAATAGGGCAATTTTTGATGATTTTTAATTTGATCATTGATTTTGTTTTTCTCAATTAAACTATTTTTTAGATTGAATTAGAATTTAATTGCATTTTTTTTATAAGGAAGGATTGAATTGAAAGAAAGAAGACCAGAGTGAAACAAGTACATAGCACAGGTGGTGGATTGAAAATTTTTATCAAAAATTCATTTGAGTGCCTATCTATTTTAGCTATTAGATAATCGGTCCCTTGAATTTTACAAAATTCAATCTGGATATCGAACTTTAATTTACTAATTTTTCATTCCTTTTTTAGTTGAAGATGAGAGATGAGATTGCTAGATTCTAGTTTAGAGTGAGAGTTTCTCTTAATGAGGAATTCGACCATTAAAACAATAATTTCTTTTTGTGTCAAATGATTTTATGTGATGAAGGGAGCTAAGATTATGTGTTTTTTTACATTGAAAACACCTGAAAAATCAAATATAAGCTAAGAAAGTTTTTATGTTTATAGCGGATTTTATGTTTTAGAGCGGTTTTTATGTTTTCCATGATGAAAGATTGATTTAGCAAGGTGTTCAAGGGGTTTCCTAGGAGTTTTGGGTAAAAAATAGGTTAAAAATGAGTTTTTGGATTAAAAAGTAAAAGACCATATTTTTTTGACTACTATAGTGGCTGGATTTTGAGAATTGATAAACAACATGCCATTTTTTTTTCCTGATGAATGGGGTAGACGACATGTCGTGCACCCTATTAAACTTAAAACAAATATAGGCCAACACACTTAGGCCTGACCTAATTTTATTTGAAAAGAATGCATTAGTTGATTTTTTTTTCAAATAATTTTTGGGTTTATGTTTTAATTAATTTGTAATAATTTTTTAATGATATTGAATATGCTTAGTTTTTAAAGAGATAGGTATGATTCATATTGATTTTTTCTTAATTTTATATAAATTAATTTATTTTTGTTTTTTAAATATTGATTTTTTATAAGATTTTTCATACGTGCAGCCTTACATTTATTTTTTATTTTTATTTAATAAATTTTATATATGTTGGTTTCTATTACAAGTCTTATGTGTTTTTCTATTACATATTTACTTTGATGGAAAAATTTATTAAATACAATAAGATAAATTACCCATGTTGTGATGTTAAATATTTTGATCTTCATTTGTTGCTTGATTTTTTACAGCATCTCAGTATTAAGTTAGTGTTTTATTTTGTTATTGTATATTTTTCTTATTAGGTAGTTAAATAAAAAATAGTTTTGGAAAACAAAATCTCACTAGAATCCATAATCCATTTTACAGGTTTGACGTGCTAGCCTGAGTTACCTGGTTCATAGGTTTGACGAGTTTACCCCCTGGTCGATTTTGTTTTTGGTTTTTGGTTTGTTAATTGTTTTTAATATTTTTTATTGATTTTATTCTTCAATATTTGATTAATTAAGAAATAAATTGTTTATTTTTTATTTGTTTTCTTTAGGGTCATAACTATCTCAATCAAATTTTTATTTTTAGGTTTGTGCTTGATTTTCTAATCATATATTTTTATCTTATAATTAAAAATAATATTTTATATAAAACAAATTATTAAACTCAATAGAATCTATAACACAATTTGCTTGGGATTGATATCAATCAAATATATTATTATCTTAATAGTTGTTATTAAAAAAAGTTAACATCTTGAAATTTTATTAAAAATTAAACAATATTATTAATGTTCATTAAAATTGCATTTTAGTCTATGAAATTAATTAATTTAACTTGTATTAACTCTTGCATGATTTAGTTTAAAAGTTAAGTTAGATAAATAATTAAATTATAATATTTTAAAATTACTATATTAAACCAAATTTAATAATACAATAAAAAATTCATAATGCTTTTAATAATTTTTAATATTTAAAAAAAATTATTTAACCCATAACAAAATGCAACCTAATTGACTAGTTAAAGACAAAGATTTGACTAGAAAGTGCAAAATGTCTGTGAAGGTGGAAGGTCTTGAATCATTAAAATTTAAAAGACTTGAGCAAATGATTTTATAATTAGGGTTTTATTTTATAAATGTCCATCGTTGTCGAAAAAAAGGTGATCTTTGTTTATATCGTTACAAGTGTATCCTTCTTCCTTTGTTTTTTTTTTTTTTGAATAATATGTTATGAGTGTATAACTTAGAAATACTAAAATAATAATAATAATATAATAATATGTTATGAGTGTATAAATTAGAAATACTAAAATAATAATAATAATAATAATTTAATTATACAAACTCGTGGATTTTTCAAAATGGACATCAGTCTAAGTAGGCCCTTAAACATTACAATTTTTGTTCATTGAGGGCTCAAAATTCTTATAGTTTTTAAAAAACTTTCTTTATATATTTGAGAATGCCTTTAAAATTATTATTTTTTCAAGATTTTAAATTTTTTAGTTTTTAAATCTTTTAATTTTTTAATATTGAAAATGATTTTTTAAAAATAAAAAATATATATTATTTTAATTCATTCTTAAATAAAAAACAATTTTTATAAAAAATACCGTTTCAACAATTCAAAAAAATTAAAAGAAATTGCACTGCGTTGCTTTTCCTTATATAAAAATATTATTATAAAAACTAAAACAAAATAAAATCCAAAAAGAGTCCTCACATCTTCCACATCTACCCAAACCACTCATCCAAAGTTCTAAACTAAAACCCACGCTTCTAGCCTCTCTCACTTTCCCTCTCAAATCCCAGCCCGCCGCTTCGTGTTTCCACCTCCAGCCTTCCTCTCCAAAACTCATCCACCCCCACCACCACTTGGTGGTGTTTTCTAGTTCACAAACAAAGTATATAAACATCTCCCCACTCCATCCATTCGCAAATGGCGGCCGTTTCTACCTCAGAAATAACAGAGGGACCCGTCCTTAGCCTGATCACCAAACGCCTTCGCGGTCTCAAGAAGAAATTCAACCGAATCGTCCAGATGGAAGAGTCAATCGCCCAAGGAAAGCCTATTAACAAAGAACAAGAGGACTTCCTCCGTTCCAAACCCTCTGTCTCTGCCGCAATTGATGAGCTTGAGAAGCTGCGCCAGCCTCTCTCCGTCGCTGTCTCCGAAGAAATTGAGCTTGCTGCTCATCGACTCAACCCTAAATCTGACAGCACAGTTTTTCCGGAAGCAAGTAATGGAGTGGCGGAGGATCTGTTGCATTTGTTTTATTTTGGGTCCTTGTTTGATGTAAGGTCCCAGAACGATTTCACTGCCACCATGTTGACTCGGACGCATGAGAGAGGTTGCTGCTTGACTTATGATTATGTCACTGATGATGCTACGGATCTGCTTAGCGAGAGGGATTTGGATATGATTTCTATACTGGGTGGTGGTTTGCTCATTTCGCGCCCTGTCAATTCTAGCTCATCTCATAAGAATGCTTTGCAGCGATGCATGGAGCATGCCGAGTTGTGGCTGGCTAATTCTGACCAACCAATTGATTCGAACGTCAACGTTTCCTGTCTGTAATCCCTCTTCTTCTTGTTTTTTTTTTAATAATTGTTATTTACGTAATAATTTTTGTGTATTGATTTATGGGGATGTTGTTTCTTTATGTAGATGCTGAATTGAGGGAGAAGCTCAATAAGATCATGGCTTCTGATTATTTCACTACAACACCAGAGATTAAAGCTCCAGTGGAAATGGCTGCTGCTGCTGGCAATTATGTGCCGTTCCAAGTTCCTTTCTCAGTCCATGTGGACGAAGACTCTGTGGCGCAATACCAGCCAAAGGTATAGAACAGCATTTACTTGTAACTTTCTTTTTTTCCCCTGTTAAATATGCCTTGGATATTTGATCGTAATGCTGTTATGATTAGTTTGATTTCGGATTTTATGATGTGTTTGTTAATATCTACAGTCATGTGAGCTACCTTTTGTTTCCACTTGTTTTTGAATGATTTCATGTTATCCAATATTTGGGCTAAATTTCTTGTTGTCACTACAATAACAAAACGGAGGCAAAGGACATAGTGAGCTCTCCCAATTTCCCCTTACTTCTCAGTTAATATAGTGTTTTTCATAGAAATCAATTATTATTACTCTAAGAGCATTCAAAATGGTGGTTTTGGATCCAAACATCGGCAGAAATTAATCACCTAGTGGAATAAAGTGGTTTGACATGATGAATTTTTGTGTCATGATTAGTTTCTTAAGTATCCTGTCACATGATCATCACTATAGGATATGACCATGACATGGTGATGTAGGAGCAAATCTAAAGTAACATCTGAAAACTGTAGCGCGTTACTGTAGCAGGTTTCTTTTAAATAGGTAATTTCAATTTCTAGTTTAGCTTATGCACTTCATTTATTGTATTTGGATGGTAGAAATTTAGTTATTTTCTAAGGTTAAGACTTCTTTTTGTCACGGTTGGGCTAGCTATTTGAGGACAATTGAAGTGATGAATATGACTGATATTTTTATGGTAAAATGACAATACATGGTTAAAACAAAATAGAAGGTAAAATGATTGAGGACGGTAAGCCTCACAGGCTTACACTATTCCAGGAACCTCTCCTTTAATGAAAGCATCACACTTCTCGCATTCATGTTTTAAGCAGAGGCTGCACTTTATTCAATACTGTAATTGAAATGCTATAAGTATAAGTACAAGCTTGAGTTGCCTTTAATCCTAATTATACGTGGGTTGCTAAATAAGAATCATAGAAATTCCAACTTGGCTAGTCATATTTTAGAAGCTTTAACCCTAATCCTTGAAGGGAAAGGAATCACTACTGAGATCCCTGTCGTATGGGCTACTATGGTAAACATCCTCTTTTTCTTTGGGGTACTTTTATATGAACAAGTTCTTGTTATATTTATCAAGGTTGGTTTCAGCATTGATGAATGAAAATGTAGAGTTTGATGCCATATTAGAACTACTATTTAATATTTCAATTGCTACTGAGAGCTAACTTGCAGTCAGATTTTCAACAAGTAGGCAATTAGATCATAGCAAGAGGCTTTGGACACTGTAACCCCTTTGCATTTGTGTGTAAAGGAAATTGTAAAAATACAAAATTGCTCTACCCCATTACAGAAACAGTATATATGTTATTTTGGCAAGACGACTTCTTCATTGACAGAAGCGAACAACTTGATCTCTTCTCTATTTTATAGAATACAGTATATATGTTATTTGCTTTGCCCTGTCACAGTTCAGTGGAATAGTTTATTTTCTTAGTTAATAGAGCGCTGGCTTTGTACTAACAACTTGGAGAATTTATTTAAATTTATTTATTTATTGAGGATGAAGGGAGGCAAGATTCTTTGATAGCGTGCATTCTTAATGGTGATTGGTTGTACATGAAATGCTATTTCAAGACAATCACCTGCCTCACCTCCTACTCTATATATAAGTACTCTCCATGGCTTTTGATATGTTCTTCGATGGGCAAGTTTAGATGAATGTCCTTAGCTGCTTGGTAAAGAGAATCAGCAAGCTTCCTGATTTCATTAGTTGTTTCTTCACGACAGTGTCTTATCCTTCACGATCCTCTCTTAATAAAATTCTTCTATTAGAAACATCATAGAAATAGATCTCTGTAAAACTGTTCTTGTTTTCTAGATTAAAATTCACAGGGCAATGTTAATTATCACACATGGTTGTGCATTGTATTTCTGTAAGAACCTGTGTCAAATTGTGGCTTACATGTGTGCTAGTTTTGCTTGTCAACAAGGATACTTGAGAATTATAATGCTATTTAAGATATGGCTAAAGTATAGTTGTAAACATGAGCATGCTTTTGGATTTATCCTGCGGGTATCATTCCATCGTGGATCTTCCCTGAGAAGGGGCTGAATCATTGGAAGCTTCATGGCAAGAAAGCAGTTGCTATTTATAGGAATATAGAGGACAGGACATGGCTTAAAGATTTGTTGATTAAATATCAGAAGTGAGAACCTATTAACATGGGAGAAGGGTTGGGGTGGGGGGGGAGCAAGCAAGCATCCCATTTTGCTTTTTTGTAAAGGGATTGGGAGTATTTACATCATACTTTGTTGTTGTGAATCATTGAATTTGTGCATAAGCCGCTTGCACTTGTTTAGATTTTATGGTACTTTGGAAGGATTTGCTCAATTTTATTCTCTTTTCAACTTTATAATTGATTTTTTCAATCCAAAGGAGTGCTGTATTCCTTTTCTCTGTTCTGGTAGAAACTATTTGATTTGCTTGGGTGATTTAGAGTCTTAACTTCTCAAATTATCTAGTGTGGAGAGACATTTCAAAGCTTGAATTTTCCATGTAGAAATAAAAGAATGGGAAATGCTTTGTTCAGGCAGTTTTAGTCTGCATGAGGAGCAGAGAAGGGAAGGCTTACAAAGGACTCTGGTAGTTAAGGAGGTTTGCTTGAAAGGCATTCTCTATGTTGGCGAGAGGGCAACACATCTGTTCTAAGTAGTTACATGTCTTTAGAATTTGTGAATTGTGTTTGAAGCAGAGTTCCAGAAAATTACATGGACAGGAGGTTCCTGTTTCACTTAAAAGCGGATAGGATGAAAATTTTAAACCACCTTTTATGATAAGATAAGGCATTGCATGTTTTACATGTCATCCTATGAAGTAATTAGGGATCTGTTATCTATACCAGCAATTTGAAGCTGCCTTTATTGTAAGTCAAATCATATCATTCTTTCTAGATGTGATATCTTTGAAGCCCATCTTGCAAGTTTAGTTTGTTTTTGAAAATTAAAATTAAAAATAGCTTTTACCAGAACATGCTCCTGTTTCCAGTCTTGGTTTAACAACTATTTTATGACTGCATATTATGTGTATTTTTTTTTTTCATTTAAACGAGTTAGCTATGGTTGTTTGCTTCCAAAATATGCTACTCTGTCTGTCCTGTTAAATTAGATTGAATCACGTGATTTATTTTTGGCTGTGATTTTCATTTTCTTATATCATCCTTTTATTTTGTTTCACTAATAATCTCTTTTGTAAGCCATCCTTTCATTCTGACTCTTTCCTAAACCTATTTCTATTGCAATGGAGTATGTACTGTGCTGGTTTTTTGTCGATCTCGGAAAGATGCAATAGATGATAATTCAAAATTGCAATGATTCTAGGCTTTCATTGATTCTCAGTTGGAAATTTAATCAGTTTAATGTTGATGCTGTGTCTGAATTCCTAGAAATTTGCATAACTAAGCCACATCTCTCCTGATTATGCTGTTATTGTTGGAATGGATTTTTGTCAGTCAGTCAGCGGACTATTTTCTTCTCCATAATGTGGAAGCAATTATCATTTATATTTTCTTCTGGCCATTTCCTTTCTAGTGTTGTATGTTTTCCTTGAGACTTCTAAAACTTTTATTATCATTTATATTCTTAGGAACAAGAGACAGAAAATATCCAACATGAAACTGGTGATGATCAATCAAGTCCTGCTGAGGAACTTCAGAAGGTGCATGCACTTGCGATGATATAATCTTCTTCCTCACCTGTGTATTTTTTGCTTGAATGAATGTGGTTGGTTTCTTTATTGCAGGATGAACAAGAGACTGAAAACCCAGCAGTTGTCTTGGATCAAGGAGAGCAAGATAATCCATCTAAAGAAGTTGAAGTATATTATAATCAGAGAGAGGTAGAGCATGTGGAAGTTGATCATAATCAGAGAGAGGCAGAGCCTAAGGAGCAACAATACATTTCTCGAAGGAACTACCAGAACCAAAGAGGTGGTCGTGGCGGCGGCAATGGTGGTCGCAGGGGTTATTCAAATGGTCATGGTGGTCGAAGTGGTGGTAGAGGAGGTGGTAGCTACCAGATTGACCGCAACCAACACTATGATCAGCCTGGAAACTATTATCAGAGGAACAACTATAATAATCGAGGAAGGGGTGTCAGAGGTGGTGGGCACACTTACAACAACAATGGTTCTACAGGTGAAGGTAGTCATCCCCCGGCTGATGTTGGGGTGGCTTCATGATGACACTCGTTGTGTGTCCGTAGGGTGTCGAGTTCCATGTTTTTTTAGGCTGGTGGTGAAAACATTTCTTTTGCTTCATGTGAAACTTGTCCTGAATGCAGGTTGATGTTTACGAATACACCACCCAGGACACCCTTCTTTTTGTAGTTCGGCCTGCGAACTTCCATTGAAAACTTTTAAGAAAATGAAGTTCAACTTGATTTGCAAAAAAAAGGGGTCAATTAGCGAACTTTTAGCGGCTTCTTGTTGATGAACTTGATCGGTGTTGGGTTAGGCAGGCAGGCAGATAGGTTTTCTAGTTTATGTATGATTCAGGCGGTGCATCTGGTTTATGTGCCAGAGCTGGGAGGTTTATTGTTATTACTTCTCTCACCGTTCACTTTGATTGATCAGTGAATATGCGATCCGGTACCCATCAACAATCCCCGTTGCTATCTTTATCTTTTTTTAAAAAAAACTATTTAATATTATTTATATTATATTATTTTCCAGTATATATTTTCAAATGAAAATCCTCTAAGAGATTTATAGTATCTTGTTTTATTAATTTTATTAAATAAAATAAGGGCTGTAAAATAAAATGAGGTTGTGGCGGTGGCAACAATAAATTTATCACTGGACCGTTATTAATACGCACATGCCCTTAAGATCAACGTTGAAAAAGGATGCATGTAACCTGGGCTAAAATAATTACCCACCAACGATGTACAAGCTAGCTTTAGCAAATTACCATTTACCATTTCGTTTTAAGCTCCAAGAGAAATTTTATATCCTTTGTCAAAATTATTAATAATAATTGTGCATCTCAAAATAATCACCCACCCACGATGTCTAAGTTAGGCTTCGGGCCCAGAAAACAAAAAAAAGTGATTAGGCCTCTTTGATATTTAATAAAAAAAAAACAAATGGGCCTTCAGTTTCTTGAGATTTTTTTTTTTGTGGGAAAAACATTTTCCTTGAAAATAAGTTATTTTTATTATTACTTAGATATATTATAAATAATAATAAATTAATTAATGATGATAATGATGATAATCACTTGATAAATCATGACGAGGTGTTGATTTTTTTTATTATGCTAGTATTGATATTGAAAGGTTATAATAGTAATATTTATAGTGATGATTGTGATAATAATAATATTAATGATAGTGATTATTATTGTATAAAAATAATTATTATTGTAATAATTATGATGATGCTAATAACTAAATGTAAGAATTAAGATAGTGATTTTTTATTATGAAAACTATATGTTGAAAAATTAGAATAAAATAATTATAAAATAGTTGTCAACAGTGGCGGAATTAAGAGGAGGCCAGCAGGGCCCGGGCCCTGCAAAAATATTTATAGTAGTGATTGTGATAATAATATAATTAATGATAGAGATTATTGTTGTACAATAATAATTATTATTGTAATAATTATGATGATGGTAATAAGTAAGAATTAAGATAGTGATTCTTT
Source organism: Populus euphratica (assembly GCF_000495115.2). Lineage (NCBI taxonomy): Eukaryota > Viridiplantae > Streptophyta > Magnoliopsida > Malpighiales > Salicaceae > Populus > Populus euphratica. The sequence continues at coordinate 1,044,811 of NW_011499898.1, read as the reverse complement.
GTTACGGCAATGGTGACGTCAAAAGGTTAGGGGTAGAATAATTATAAAACAGTTATTAAGTTGTTGTTATTATGGTAGCCGAATTACTTCTCACAATGATAAAAATTAAAATAGTAAAATAGTAATATATTGTAAAATAGTTATTATTGTGTTATTAGTATATTAAAATGATTTAAAAATACTGAAAAAATATTAATTTAAAATAAATAAAAAATTAAAAAATTTCAAATTTTCTGAATTTAAATAGTTTTAAAATTTTATATTAATCCAAGTAAAATAATAAAAATAAAATTCTAATTACCCTGATTAAAAACTTAGGGTTGACTTAACCATTACTAATTGATTATTTAAACAAATTTTTTTAATTAAAATAATATTATTTTAATTTAAAAAAAAAAAATTAAAGTTGAGCTGTGTCAGCCCTCTCAAGTTTTATAATAAATTAATCATGAAGTTAAGTTTTAAAACTATATTTATATAACAATATTTGTTTTTATAGTTCAATTATAATTTTAAAAAATTTTATTTTTTTTATTGTTTTAATATATTAATATCAAAAATTAAAAAAATATTTCATCAATATATTTACAAATAAAAAAATATTTTAAAAAACTATTTCTATCACAGAAACTATTTATATCAATTACACTGTGATTGTGAATGGTAAGAGGGAATGAGAGAAGGATGTACAAGAGGAAATGAATTAAGAACGAGAGTTTAGGTGTAAGGAAAATCCCTCATTTATAATTTTCAATCCTCCCAATTTCGATGCATTGGCTCTCATACTTTTTATTTTTTATTTTTCAATGCCTTCTAATTTAGATGGAATGATTTCCATCCCTCCCCATGGATGTATAGTAATTCATTCATCATTTCTCATCTAAATCTTTTCACTTTACCCATGAATCTTGAAAAAATAGCATAAATTTGTTCTTAAAATTGAGAGAAAAAGACTTCAAATTTAAATTGTAGAAAGGAAAAGTATTCTTCTCCATGACAATGACAAGTCTAAGAAATCTAGCAATTGGGATTCTATTTTACTTCTCCTTTTTATTTAAAGAATCCATACAATCATTCTTTATTTTCTTTATTTTTTTTTAATATTTTTAAATTATTTTGATATAATTTTGAGTAAAAAATACTTTCAAAAGCAATCATAACCATATTTTTAAAAAGCTACAGATTCTAGTATTATGTTAAACTATTAATAGATATTTTATTTTATTTTCTGGTTTGATCAAGCCTCTATATATTTTTTTAATTTTAATATTAATAGATGAACTATGACTAAGGGCACTTCCACTTATGAATTTTGGTCAGGTTTGCCCCTATGCTTCAAAGAGTAAATTGCATGGCTAATAATACTATGATCATCGGGTTTGGGATGCATAGCTTTGAAGCATAAGGGCAAATCTTACCAAAAATCATAAGCAGAGGGACCGGACTTTCATGCTAAAATGCATTACCAACCATAATAAGCACATTCTATTACGCTCTAAAAAAACCCGGGTTGCTTAATTATTTATTTTAACAGTAAAATACTTTTTTTATCCCTTTTAATTTCTCTCTCTTTTAATTTTTTTTAATTTAATTCTTTAACATTTATTTTTTATAACGTTATTATAATCTCAAAATAAATTTCTTAATATTTAGTTTATACAGATATCTATCTATCTTATCATGTAATTATATAAAATACATATTTTTTTAAAAAAAATTTATACTTAGTAATTTCCATTTCCATCACTCAGTTTATAGATTTTAAAGATTTAACTTTGAAATCTTAATAAATTCAATATATTATTATTTTAATATTAAAAAAAATATAATTTTATATTTATTTTAAAAATCAAATCATAATTTTCATAATTTTTATTTCAATTTGTTGTGGATCTTATCAGTTAATTCAATCAAGTCATAGCAGCTCTCACGTGATTAAATGTTAAACCCTAGCCAGATAAAAAGTAAAAGTTGACCCTTTAAAGTAGCCTTCTACCGTGCATCAATTTTAATAATAAATTTTGTTGGATATTTGACATCAAGATTCGAAAGTAGCGACTCAACGGAGGAGGCAAAACTTATTGATCAGCTCACCAATCCTACGAAGTTGAAATGCTTACAGCTACTTAGGTCTTTGTTTGATTCCAAAATACTTAAATGTTGTTTTGTTTTCTTATTTCTTAATGGCCTCCACCATAGCGGAACATAGAATCGGAAAAAAATACCAGTCCACAGGACAACGCAGACGCAGTTTCTGGACATTAATTAATTGTTAATATAGGAGAAATGAAGTTGAAGGGACTTCCTAGAGCCTTTGTCAAGCCCCATCGGCGGTCCTTGTAATGGCCGGTCACCTCAAAGAATCTGATTCCCTGTGCTGGAAACATGTTAGTTTTCCACCAATCTGGACCTTATATAGAGCACTCCCACCAAGTCCTACTTTCAAGACAAAGCCTTTCCTCCATTTGCAAGAGTGCTTTATTTGAAGTAAAGCATTCTAGCTACGTGAGTCAGCTATGGAGTTTAGTTGGCCAGTTTTTCAGCGAGGAAGAACAATGCAACCAAGCTTCTTTAAGTTTGAACACTCCGATGGATTTCCATGCACAAAGCCAGCTGCTGGGGTTGTGGATGTCCATTCTGTAGACGCATGGAGATCCTATTTCGAGGCCAACAAGCAAAACAACAAATTGGTAAAAAAATCTCCTCCTTTTCTGTTTTTCCTATTTCCTCTGGTAACTTGCATTATGCATGCTAATTGTAAACGTTAATCTTTCCAACCTGTTTTTTAAGAGTTTTTCAAATCATTATTTTACTTGAAAAAATATTAAATTAATATTTGTTTAGAAGTTTAATGGTTTTGATGTCCTAGTGTTAATTAAAGAGAAAAATATACGAAAATATTAATTTAATATATTTAAAATTAAAAATCAGTTTTAAAAGCATTATCTTATCTGTTTGGTATTGCGATACCAAAAAATTAGTTTTAAAAGCATTATCTGTTTGGTATTGCGATACCAAAAAAAAAAAAAAGTGTTTTCAACATCAAAAAACATGATGTTCAAGTTATGTGACTTACATAAATCTGGGTGGAAAAAACAAATGAAACGAGATATCGGAAAAAAGATTTATCTTATCTATAATCTATGTGATTGATATCACAGCATTTATTTTCTTACGGTTTCCTCTTCTGGTGTTAAAGCTCGTGATTGAATTCACGGCGACATGGTGTGGACCTTGCCGATACATGGAACAGACCATGAAGGACTTTGCTGCCAAGTACACAGACGTTGTGTTCATCAGGATTGACGTTGATGAATTGCAGGTAACAATACTCTTATCCTTGCGCAGCTAGCTACTGCACGATGATCTATTGGTTTGGCTTGTTGTCTTCTTAAACCATGACAAAAATGTACATTGAAACAGCATGTGGCTCAGCAATTCAACGTGACTACCTTGCCAGCATTTTCACTCTTGAAGAAAGGGAAGATAGTTGACGAGGTAGCAGGGGTCAAGAAGAGTGCGCTTGAGAACAAGATTGAGAAGCATCGGATGATATGATTGCCACGATAGTACTTAACTATTAATGCCATGTCCATGGCGAATCCTTGCTGGAATCTACATGCCAGCAGAAGTGAAGAATAAAACAAGGCCTCGAAAGCAATCTGCTGAGGCGAAAATAAGGCCATCCTTTTTTCTTTCTTCTTCATGATTGCTATTATTTAATATAATGCCAAGTTAATTTTTATTTAAGAGAACTCATTTTCTCTCGTCCACTGTTATCAACAAGTTAAGGTTGCTTGTTGAATATAATTGACATGCAGAATTGAACTGGCTCCGTGGAAGATATTAGTTAGGGGTGGAACAAAGCATCAAGCATGATATAAAAACATCAATCACCAAACCTAGCTGGGCATGGCCAGTCGACTTGGAGCTCAGTTGAGCACTTACCCAGGCCAGGTGTCCAAGAAAAATTAACTCGTTTAACTCAATCAACTTGTCACCAATATTATTTTGATTAATTCGGGTCAACCAGCCCCACGCATGATATTCGGTTTCATTGCCATGTCAAAAACAGAGATCGCTTTACCAAATTGATAATTCCACCCAAGTATGAAAACTGTAATAGTACTTGCAAAACTTGAAATTGGAATACCTCGACAAATTCCAGAAACTAGAAACGATATCATGCACGGCACAAAAATTTTGAGCAGAAGGCGCCTGTCATCTGGCAGCAGCCTGGCCACTAGTCAAGGATTACAGACAGGTTCATCCATGCCACATTATACCAACGATAGCGCAGGGATTCACAAAAAGCTTCAAGCTTTCTTCCTAATATGCACAATCTTACTCTAGAACAGAGCAAAAAAATTAAAGTATTTACATTCAATTGACTTAAATTGATAATCAGTGTTAATGTAATTAACTTAAATCGATGGTTGGTGTTGAATGGACAAGTGACAGCACAGATTTTGAACTCTGAATTAATTGTCAGATAGTGCTCTCTTGAGGTCAGATTTCTGTTCCGCGGTAAGTCTTGATGGAAATGTGATATCAAACTTGATTCGAAGGTTTCCTCTCTTGTTGGGCTCTTTTGAGACGGGCATTCCTTCATTCGAGATAAGGACCTCGTGACCCGGTTTGACAATATCCGATACAGGGACTGAGAGATATCTTCCATCCAAGGTTGTCACTTCGATGGTTTTCCCCGTGAGAGCCTCCAGTAGTGACATTTTCTGAGTGACCACCAGATCATTCCCGTCCCTCTTGAAAACAGGATGGGGCTTCTCATCCACCACAAAAATAAGATCAGCGGGGATGGTACCAGGTTCTTGATTGCCTTTCTCAGGAAAAGTGATTTTTGTGCCCTTCTTCCAGCCAGGTTTGATGTCTATCTTTAAGATTTCCTCGATTGTTTTTGGCTTCCTGCAGGAGAGAGTAACGAACACATCAAACCAGCAGAAGCACAGCAAATGGCAATCAAAAGGGGAAGGAAAAAGAACAACAAATCGGTGGAAATCAGTGCGCCATAAAATCCTCAATGTTCACACATTTCGAATATCTGTAACCAAGACGGGTCCGTGGAAAGGATATTAAACTTCTACAGTCCATTCCAGCTCGTTTCACAGTGTCTTAAGCTGTGAATGGCAGCGACATCATTTAACCTAAGTGCCACACTAACTGAGTTTTAACTTTTTGCATATCAAACCTGAATGACTCACTCAAAGCCTTAAAGAACAGATTTCTCTGATTAACATAAACCAACAGCAATCCATCCAATTCAGAATTTCAATCTTGCATAGCACTGCTCAAGAACAGCCAGCCTATGGGGTAGAATTATGCAATGCTGACACCATAAATAACTAATGACTTGGACTAATGGATGAATCCACGTTTTGGAGGTTCATACTATTTAGCTATTTTATGCCCCAAAATTACTTGATCTCTGCTCCATTTTCATCCAAGCTATCCTGTTGAAAACCTCGCAAATAGGTATTCATTTATCAATACACTGATCCTCAATATTCTCTCATCCTCGGTATATCCTCGTAGCTAAATTTATCGGCAACCAGCGAATGAGGGCCATTTTTTTATTTATCGGCAACCAACGAATGAGGGCCATTTTTTTTTCCTTCTCATAATAGAGAAAAAAATAAAAATAAAGACTCCATCACAATACTAATTGGGTTCCCTTTACGCAATTTCCCAAGATCATATCTTTTTTCTTCTATAAAATGAACTAAAGTGAAAATAGAAAAAAAAAACATAGATTAACAAGAGATAAATAAATATAAAAGCGGAAAAACAACAGGAAAGAAAAGAAAAGCAAGAGAGGGGCTAACCCGAAGTCATCAGGAACAGAACGGGAAATCCTCATCTTTCTTCGGGTGCCTTTATAAAGCTCCTCCAAAGTGCAAAGCAACTTGCTCTCAACGGGCGCCGCTTTCCTGTTAACCTCAGCCCCATAACTATTATGATTATTATTCCTAAAATAACCCTTGCCAACACCACCGGATCCGCCGCTTCCGAAGAATTCGGAGAAAATATCATCGGCGTCACGCGGATTGAACTTGAAAGAAGCGCCGGCGTTGGTGTTGGGTGGGGGGGCTTGATCAAAGGACTTGAGGCCTTCTTCACCGTAGAGATCATAGATCTGACGCTTGTTAGGGTCTGATAAGACATCGTAGGCTTCGGAGATAAGCTTGAACTTGGCTTCTGCTTCTTTCTTGTTTACAGGGTTCTTGTCTGGATGCCATTTCATTGCCAGTCTCTTGTAAGCCTTCTTCATGTCTTCTTCTGTTGCGTTGCGGTTCAGTTTCAGTACGTTGTAGTAATCAAAACCCATTTCTTCTTTCTTTCTTTCTTTCTTATTCGAACAGCAGGACCAAATGCAGAGAGGGAGAGGAAGAGACCAGACCAGAGGACAGAGGGTGTATGGCTCCTCCCGTGTTTGTGGGGGGGGTTTTCTTTCTGTTTTTTTCCCCCTACTTGGACTAGAAAACCGGCGGTCGGCGGGGTGTGCGTACCAGCAGGAGGATTAGAGTGTTGTTAACGCGTTCCGATGGATATTGTTAAGAGTAATATATACGACTCAGTCCCTGATTTTATTATAACTCTGTGAATTAATCCCTTCTTGTTCTGAAAATAAGAAGCCAGTCCCTTGAATATTTTCTTTTTCTTAAATTCCAAGATGCTCCCTTTGAACGCCGGAGTCGTGGGCTGAGTGGGCCGGTGACACAGATTTCCGAGAAATCCGTCGCGTTTTATAATTACGTTTATAATAAATGATATTGTAATATTTGAAAAGAATAAAGGATATTTAAGGAAAAGAAAACGAGAAAGTCCAAGAGGGGTAAAGGGATCGGTTAATTCTTTTTGTAAGAAGTGAGGGATTATATAATAGTTTACACTGTTCGATTTTAAATAGGCAAATGCGATGTGATGCTGGCGTGACAGCTTTGAAGCCAAGAAAACTCTGTAACCGACCATGTCTATGGAAGGACTGCCTAACTTAATATTCTCTTTTACTTTTTTTTTTTTTAATTGGTTGGGAGGTTAGTTTTAAAATATTTTTTATTTAAAAATAATTTTAAATAATTTTTTTATTTTTTTAAAATAGTTTTTATATTAATACATTAAAATAATTTTTAAAAAAAATTAATTTTAAGTAAATTAATTTTTTAAAATTTACCTTATTTCTGTTTGGGATGCAATACCAAATAAAAAATTAATAATCAGCTGTTTTTTTGGAAAAAAATTAAATTATAAGTTTTTGGTTTTTCAGATTATTTTAATATATTGGAGTAAAAATGAATTTTAAAAAATAATAAATATAATATTTTAAATATATTTTTAAACTAAAATTATTTTTAAAAATAAGTTTTTAATGTAAAAATTAATCCACTCGTCAATTCATCCATGGTATATTCAAAGACGATGTAAGGATGGATTGGACACATGAGAATTAAAATTTGGTTGTGAGTTGGGGTAGATTTTATATTTTAGATTTTTTTAAGTATATTTGTTTTTTAAAAAATGTTAAATTAATATTTTCTAATCATTTTAATATAACAATATTAACAAAATTATTTTCATATATTTTTTAAAAAAATTAAAAAAATTTATAACATGATACTAAAAATATTTTTTTAATATTTTTAAATTTTTTAAATATGTTTGTATTAAAATTAATTTTTAATTAATAAAAAATATTATTTTAATATATTTAATTACTATAACATTTCTAACAAGTTATTGTGTTTTTGATATATTTGATTACCATAACATTTCTAACAAGTTATTGTGTTTTAATAACACGGTGTAACGTATTTCTATGATAGTATTTTTTAATTAAAAATATATAAAAATAATATTTTAATTCTCAATATTATCATGATAAAATTATTAAGAATTCTAATTCTTAATATTATCATGATAAAATTATTAAGAATTATATAAAAAATATTGATTTTTTATATAAAAAATCCGAAAAACTTTTAGAAAACGGGTTGAAACCGCATGTGGCATGACAACTAAAAGCGCTTTATGAAAGTAAGAGCATCATGGCTGAAGAAAGGGTGTTTGGCGACGACGGCTGACCAAAAGAATTAAGGTAGAGAGAGAGAGAGAGAGGAGAACGTGCAATGGAGTCATGGTAGAGAGCTGGACTGCTGCTGACGCGGGAGTAATTGTGTACATTGACTTTTTTAATGACATGTCAGCTTTATCAGAATCATGTATCGTGCGGCTGTACTTGACAACTGGGAGTCATGTGTTATTGACTTTTTTTAATGCCACGTGGGCTTATCAAAATTTGGTAGTGCCTTGCCCTGCTGCTCCTAAAACTACTGGGAGACTGGATGGGCAGTGGAGCTTATCCTTTTCTTTAAGTTTTCTGCTCTTTTTTGACCTTTTAATTGCATGAAGGGTTTTTTTAATAAAAAGACTCTTCTAACCTTGTTTTTTCTTTCAATTACATTAAATAAATAAGATTTAGAGTTATGATAAAAAATATCAAATTAAGTGTTAGAGAATTAAAAAGTAAAATATTAAGAAAATACTATTTAAATTTCAGTTTAGATTTTATCTTTGAAACCAAGAAGAAAAAAACCCATTAATCTAATTATTTTATACATTCAAACTCGATTATTAGGTGAACTCTTCACCCTTGTTTAGAACAACGAGGAAACTTGAATTTGATTTAGATTTTAGATAAGACTGAGAGTTTCAATTATCTTTTTTATATGAATCTAAGTTTACTTTGAGATTGGTATTTTCAAGGCAGCTCAAAAATCAGAGAAGAATTCTCAGAATTTCGACATAAAAAACAAACAATAAATCAAACTTTCTAGCGAAAAAACAAGGCATAAATTTGTTGGCCATTGAAATTTTTGATAGAACTCATCAGTATTGTGCGTTTGCATATTGTGAAGAGTTTAAATATTGTCCTTTTTAATTGCAGTATGTACATAATACATTATTTATGAGGGATGATTAATTTTTATTTGGTTTGATTTTTATAAAAAACCCCTTGATCCCAAGTCTTTACCACTTGGCCACCACTTAGATGATTGGTCATTGAACATTTTGATAGAACTCATCAGTATTGCGCGTTTGCATATTGTGAAGAGTTTAAATATTGTATTTTTTAATTGCAGTATGTACATAATACATTATTTATCAGGAATGATTAATTTTTATTTGGTTTGATTTTTATAAAAAAACATAATTAAATTGAAATTTTAAAAAATTAAAAATCAAATCAAAATAGGTTCAAATTAGTTTGGTTCGGTTTTTTTAGTTTTCTTGGTTTGGATTGGTTTTGGCTTGATTTTTTCTAATTTTTTTCAGCTTTTTTTTGTTTTTTCAGTTTAAGTTCGATTCGATTTGGTTTTTTCAGTTATAGGTTTATAAAACCAAAATCGAACTAAACTAGTCGATTTTTTTAAAATTTTAATTAGTTTTTTTTACAATTCAATTTTTTTAATTATTTTTTTTTTTAGTTTTCTCTATTTAATTAGTTTTTTAATTTTTTTTACTCACCTCTCTACTCTTTGTCCACTTTTTTCTTCCTAACTATATTATTTTATCATTAAAAAAAAACCCATGTACCCTTTTAAACAAGGAGCTGTACTTGAACCTAGATTGAGCTGGACTTAGGACCAAACAGGCAATCTAAAGGGCCCATTCATAAATGGGTAACCACGCACGCGTTGAAATATGTTGAAGAAGGCCCATAGAGCACGCGTTGAAATATGTTGAAGAAGGCCAAAAAGGCTCAACAAAAGCAAGCTCAAAGTGCAAAGTGACCAAGAGCCACCCGTGAAAGATAGATGATAATTTTCATTGTTCATGAGTTTGAATTTTTCAGTGTTGTTGGAAATTTATATAATTATTAATTTTAAAATTTATAAAATTAATTAAGATATATATAATCTAATCTAGATATCCATATTAATAAAAAAAACAGAAAGAAAGGAAGAAATATTGATGATGATTCTAAGACCTCCAGACTAGCTGAGACGTAGCTTAGCAAGAGGCAATCTCCAGTGTTAAATCTCAAAATCCCACTGGGCAGGGAAGAAGCCTCTCAATGTTCAGAAGCAAAATGGTTGCACTCACAGAAGCTGAGTTATAGGAGAGAGCAAGTATAAGATTGAAAGGAAAAATGAAATAAGGGACACACAAACTCCACAGCAATGAAATCTCTTCAAATCTAGACTTCAATATCATCTCCATGGCTAAAGCAAGGTTAATGCTCTTTCTCAAACCTCACATGTATAAATATCGACGATGATGCTAATATCTTAGAAATTGAAGGTGTATTTAGCTTCTCATCTCTAATTAAAAAAAAAATATATTTTCTTGAAAACTTATAATGATATTATGAAACATCTTTTCTTGAAAACTTATAATGATATTATGTGTTTGGATATGACTCGTAGACATACCATCACACATTATCTAACTTTTAAATTATAGTTATTAAATTTAGATCCGTCTAATAAATTAACTTAAAATCCGATTGACTTAATAACTATACTAGTTGGTGTAAAATAAAATACCAAGATAAACAAAAACTTGGTGAAACATGGCTGATTTATGATCCAAGTGATTCGACAAAATCCTGTTAAGACCCGATTTTTTTTTCAAATGTATTTTTTCTCCTAACTAGAAACATATATATATTAGTTGGTTATTAATTATTTTTAAAGTTCATTATATAAATACTACAAAAATATTTTATTTTTTAAATATGAAATTTGAAGTCTTTCGGTATTATATATTTTATATTCATAAGAAAAAAATTATTTTTTTAATGTGGAATAAAAAAAAATTTTAGTTTAAATATTTCAACTTAAAATAATAACATACTAATATAGAATTTTTTGAATATAAAATACAAACCTTTTGAACAACGTACTAATATAAAAATTTTTGAATATAAAATACAAACCTTTTGAAATAATTTTTAAAATTTTATTATTTATAAAATGTGTAGCCTATATTTATAGGAATTGTGTCTTAATTTTTTTATATAAAATATTAAAATTTTAATTTTTTTGAATTAATCCAAATTTACCCTAATAACCCAGAATCCAAATCAATCCAAATCCCATGTCCAAACCCCTCGGCTAGAGTTATAATAATATCATTATCTCACATGGCTAAGAATTACAACTCATCAGCTCCTGGTACCACATCCCATTTTGAGAAGTGTATTTTCAAGACAGAACTCATCGTGAAACTATGAACTCAAATATGAAAAACCACCTCTTCAAGAGTCTCGCATAAAATCTAGATTAACATCATCAGTTGGGTTTATCATATGATTCTTACACGGAATGACAACGGGAATTGAGACTGGCTCAACCCAAACTGCTTGAAAAATAAGATTCTGAGTAAAAAATGACCTGCGTGATATATATAGACTGAAAGTTCTGTACAAAGCAGGACACCCCTCTAGCAATAATCTAAGCTCTCCATCTCAGTTCTCAGCTAAAATAGATAATCTTGTACCACTTATCACACCGTACTTCTTTCACAAAAAGAAACCCAAGATTAACGCTTCATAGGCTGCAACAATTATTCATCGAAACATTCTTTTAGAAGGAAATGATTCTTTGACAGTCACAAGCTCTATAAGACAAGATAGAAACACTCAATTAAGCTATAAAGTAATTGTGCTATAGTGATGTTCCAATCAGACTAAAATTTTGGAGCATTATTTATCGAGGCATGGTTTAATCAAGCACCACATCGACCATCTGTCCCCAGCAATAACAAGAGCACTTTTGCTCGTGGCTTCCTTTCTCTGTTGAAATAGTCGTCCTGTTGCCTTTGAATCACCGAGTGCTTTAAAAACTAGCATATTTCAGAGGTCCAAATAGAATGTACACTACACTGCACGTAAGAAGTCACGCGGAGTGATAACCCGTCCAATGTATATCAGAGAGGAGTTCCTTGTTCGGCAAAATCACTGGCCACTGATACAACGAAAGAAAACAGTCATGCAAAAGTTCAAAGACAACAACAAAATGGCAATTCTATCGGAAATGCAAATGGGAAATGAAATTTGAGAAACAAGATTTACAGCATCATTGTTAACCAGAGTTCATTAGATGGACAAAAAACATCATGGATTTCAATCGGTGACAGAAATTTAACAAGCTTATCGTTTTCTCTAAGGCAATAGCTACTACATGACCGTTCAATGTGTTCAACAGGCATTGACACTTGCATGCATAATCTAGTTCAACAGGCACTTGATAATAGCAATCTCGATCCTAAGAGGAGCCATCTAATGGAGATATATTCTATTAAATCTTGGTTTATAAGAGATTGACAGTCATTTCTTTAATAATCTGGTTCAAAAATCATACCCCTTCGAATTCCCATGTTCTAGAACAGCACCAACAAAGCCCTTCCAAGTCCCATGTTATTTTAGTTCAACCCAAAACTATATTATTGCCAGCTTTTCAGAATAACAAATGACAATCCGGCCAACTTGTTTCACTTCAAATCCATCTAGCCTCCGATATGATATAGAACAACAAAAAGGTCTATCCCCAAATCCATCCAACATGCTCACTTACAACTCTTTCTGGAACCATGTTTAGTACCATACAATTCTATACAAGCATACAAAAATTTGAATCCCAAGAACCTGGGCAAGAAAACATACTGAGTGGTCTTTGATGGCAACCAAACAGAGCATGTATCATGAAATGCAAGGACTCTCGGTAAATGCAGCAGCAACTACACATAAAATGAATACACCTCATTCATTTCTGATAAGCTGAGATTTCAATGTTAATAATCTATAACCCAAATAGCAATTATTAAAGAAATGTTAATAATCTATAACCCAAATAGCATTGCATTGTGCATATCAGAACAACATTAAAAAATGACAAAAAAGCTCAACAACTACGCATTGCATTAGCAACACTAGAACGAAACAATATATACTGAACTTAAGCCATCATAAGCTCACCTTTGGACGATGGCTGAACTAGAATAACATGCATATCTGCATTGTTTGGAGGAAGCTGCAATCGAAGGGGATAAAGCTCTCCATTCAAAGGACTGCGAGTACACACAACAATATCCTCAAGTCCCGTATCTTCCTTCAATTTTTGTGTCAACCCATCCACCCCATTTCCCTTAAAATTCAACGAGCAACGCTCTGTTGCATCATCATCAACCTCACCGCTCTCATCAGCCACGTGGTAGTATATTGTCCTCCCGTCAGATTTCCGAGGCGAACTAGCATTAGAATCACTCGACTGAACATTCCATAAACAAATTGCCACTAAGCAGATGAAAAACCAAGAAAGAAAAGAAATTGCAGGACTTCAATCAAATCATTAAGAATAGCAGGAGAAGATCAGAATTACCCCCTGTCTCAAATAATCTCCGGATTTGATAGAGATAGAGGGTGGAGAGGTGAATTCGGAATCCAGAGAATCAGACTGAGAAACAATTTTCTGTAGATAATGAGCATGGCCAGTAGGAGACTGAAGCGCTCGAGTCTCCACAACATCAACATCCCAAAGGATCCAATCTTGTGTAGCACTCCTATGAGGAATGTCATGAGTAACCGAGTTTCTCCAAGGTGGCAACCCCCCATTGGCTCTCAAGAAGTTCCCATACCGGGTCTTGAGCTTCACCTGGCCCCCTTCTCTCACGGGTTCCCACTCGACGGACGAGTCAAATCGTCTGGGTACAGTCTGAAGGACCTTTCGACCAGTCATGCCCAAAAGAAAAGGCTGGTTAGATGCAGTGAGGTATTTACCATTGCAGGACTTGAGGCGGATAAGGGAGTCGGATCCAGGTACGGGTTCGACAGTCCATCTGGCTGTCTTGGAGGATCCATTTCGGTCTTGGGTTACGGACTCCTCATCTTCCTCCGCGAGGAGGTACTTGTCCTGGTGGCAGCGGAGACGGACAGTTTTGGCATTGAGGAAGAAATCCATCCCTGACCGGAAGTGGTTGGATTTGGTCTGTGAAATTTATCAATTAACAGTTAGTCGTAGGTAAAGTTCGAGGATATGAGAGAAGTTCAGTGATGTTTTGTGCTGAGCTCCTCCTCTGCTTCGGTTTCGTTAGGTTTCCTTGTCTTGTCTTCGATCCGTTACATGAGTGAAAAGTCGAGGAAAGGGTGTTTAAATGACTTGCCGTAATTCGGAAGCGGCAACTACGTGGCAGTTATCCACAGGGTTTAAAATTAATTCTTATTATTTAATATTGAGGGAGGGAAGGGACAGGCTTGAAATTAATCTGTCTTCGCTCCCCGAGATTTGTATGTCACCTGAAGCTTCCTTCTTTGCGTACCAGAAAGACGTTGCTTAAGTATTAAAAATATTCCATTAAATTAAACGTTATCATCAGCAGAATGCCCCCTGCCGACTGATTTCAGACGTTTTGAAAAGAAAAGAAAAAAATCAGTTTTTCATGTGTATGTTATTAAATGTGTTTTTTATTTAAAAAATATTTTTAAATTATTTTTTTATAATTTTAAATTATTTTGATACATTAATATATTTTTAAATAAAATATAATTTAAAAAATAATAATTACTACTACAATTTTGGTTATTTTTAAAATAACTTTACATCTTACAATATATATCAATATTTTAAAAAAAAAAATATTTTTGATATTAGTATATCAAAATAATTTAAAAACACTAAAAACATATTAATTTGAAGTAAATATAAAAATAAAAAAAATTAATTTTTTTAAATACTTTTAAAATACAGATACAAACATATCAAGTTTAAAAAAAAAATAAAAAATATACCTTTAGAAATTTATATTTAACTTATATTTATCCACAATTTGATCCAAACTTATTGTTTATTTTAAAAATAAAATTAGCTAATTCATAAAAGCAAAAAAATTTTTTATTAATTTTATGTGAGTAGTGGGATGTTAATTAATTTCTGGATAGTTATGTTCTTCCTTTTAATTTTCTTCCGTTTAAGCACTTATTTTCCATTTCTAGATGAGGGTGCGTGCAGATTGTAATTGCCTTTTGGTATCATTTTCCAATTTTGTCAAGACGTGTACCTAACGTGCACGTGTCCCTAGCAAATTGCCACCATGGGAATTAAGGAGCCCAGACCTGACCAAACATATATTTGGGGGTTTTTCCTTGCATTTCCAAATTATTTTTTTAAAATACATTAAATAATTATTTTAATTTTTAATATAATGCCTCTCACAGTGTATTCATTCATTTCATCATAAAAAAAAGGTGAAAATAGCTCCTTCTAAATGAAAATTTAGGCTCTAACAGTGTTTTTTATGTATCTATCTGGGCAGTTTGAACAATGTATCATCCTTAATTTTTTATTTATTTATTTTTGATAATGCATATTCAATATTAATTATAGCTAGTTCCTCATAATATATAGTTGCTCATACTCTTTCTCCTCTCTCTGTTTTTTTATTTTTATTTATTTATTATGGTTTTAAATCATCCCATGAATGCATGATTTCTTTATTGCGATGAATGGACAGTGCCCTCTAGTCTCCAAGGTTTATTTTATCCTCAACAAGATGGCTTTTCCAAGACCAGAAAGAGTAACCCTAGCCAGTGATGGCGCCTGCGTATTTTATATTGCAATTTTTTTATTATCCTATTAAAATAATTATATTGTTTACTATATGAAGTGTGGCATGCAATGGAAACCACGAGGCACACCTCTCTCTTTTTTAATTTGATAAATAGGTTTAAAATTACCCTCTTTTGATGATGGATGTTTAAGAGTATAATAGATTAGGGCTCGTTGTTGATTCGTGACACGAAGATAATAAGATGGATGGAATATGTTTTTTTTTTAAATCCACATTAAGATTATTTTAATAGACTAAGTTCTCATGCATAATCTAATTAAACAAAGGAGAAGAATTAGTGTGGTGATTAATAAAAAAAAATTCGGGAAAAAACCAGAATTCTCCAATAATTCTAACCAAATTCCAAATAATTAAGATAATCAACAAGCTGCCTGGCAAATTAACCAGAAACAATTTACCAAGTTTGAAGACAAGAAAAGCATACCTTATTATTTGGGGACGAAAACAGTCTTGGAAACATTGACTTTGCTAAGGTCAATCTCGGCGGCCGCGCAGCCGGTACAATTGATAGCTGAGAGGCTCGTCCCGGGCTATTATAATCACCGGAAATAGCTACAAGAACATCATCGGGTACTGTAGAAAAGCTCGACATAGATGACAAGTAATCCACCAAGGAGTCGTTTTCAGGCACTTGCACTGCCTCAATATCCCAAAAGATCCATTTTTGTGCTGAGCTAGTGGGAGGCTCATCGTGAGTAACTGCGTTTCTCCACGGCGGCGCCCCCCCGTTAGCTCGCAAGAAATTGCCACACCAGCTCTTAAATTTAACCTGAGACCCGTCTCTTATAGGCTCCCACTCCATCTTACTGTTGTCTGTAATATCTTCAGGCACTGTTTGCAGTATTTTCTTCCCAGTCATGCCTAACAAAAAGGGCAAGTCGGAGGCTGTGAGGTATTTGCCATAGCAGCTTCTGAGACGAATAACATGGCTTTTTCCACCGACCAGCTCCACAAACCATATGACAGCTTTCCGTGATATGCCGTGTCGTGTTTGACGAACAGTTTCTTGGTCGAAGTCCGCGATCAAGTACTTGTAAAGGTGGCTCCGGAGCTTAATTGCCTTTGTCTTGGTAAAAAACTCCATCAGCAATCCAAAGTGCCGTCCTCACCCGTTAAATAGCCAGAGACAACTTCGTATTGCTGTTTGTTATTGAAAGACTTGATGAAAGTATACAGCTCAAGATTCAAGGATTAGCGAACAGGAAATATGGAAGGGAAAACCAGAAGAAAGGGTGTCCGCGTTTGTGATTTTTCTCTAGGCAGACATGGTGGGGAGAAATCTAAAAAGGTTGTTTCAGCTTGTGTCTTGTCTTTCTTGTAGTTACTGTGCTCGCTAATTACACCGTGCTTTTTGTTTCTTAACTTGCAAGGTTGCTAGGCCAAAAATGAGGGTACGATTAGGTCCATGGACCTCAATAATAAAGATGAAATTCCCTGGATTTATAAATTATAGGGTATTTAGGATCCTTCGAGCTGTAGTTATAAAAATCAGACTGGATTAGTGAATTGATATATAAATTTAATATGAAATAAATTAATTTATTTTAATTTTATTAAAATTTATGTTGATCAATCAAAAATTCATTAATTTTTTTTAAAAAATTATCATTTTTTTTTAAATTGAGAGTTATACGCTGTACCCATGTCGGATCATTTGATTTTTCTTTTTCTTTTTAGTATTATTTATTTATTTGAAGAAACAGTAAATTACGTTGATTAGTCAAATTAACGGAAGTAATATCCCAAAACAATATCGGCCACAAGGCGCATTTTCGTCCTCCAACGAGCGCACATACACGGCTTATTGTTCACGCGCAAAAAGCAGCGACGCAAGAGAAGGACGCCAGGGATGGATGAGGCCACGGGGTAATTATTGTCCACGCGCATCAAGAGCGTAGCTTCAATGCTCAAGTAGAAGGAGATGCGACCTAGTAGGCTGGTTACCACGCGTGGGCCTGCGCTCTGCCCCTGACGTCTTCTTCCTCTAGAAGCTTTGAATCGCTAGAAGAAGCTAATTTGAATTTTCGGCTAACAAAAGATAATTATTTTTTATTTCTATTTCAATTTTCAAGTTTTAAAACTCATCATTCAACTCAGAGAATTTCAGAGGTTAAAATATTAAAAAATTAATCTTGCTATTATTAACCAATTAATTAGCACTCATAAATTAATAATTAAATTTAAAAGAACTGAGAATTTTTTTAGTAGAAAAACTAATGATTTTTCTATATTAATTTTTCATTCATTTATAATTTATTTATTTAAAATAAATTTTCAATAATCCCTATATAAATAGAAATTATGACCTAAATATTTATGAAAATTTACTAATTTGATAGATTACTATATCAGAATAATTAGTTTTTGCCTTTGAACCTTCCTTGTTGAAATACTATTGAACTTATTCGGCTAAATAATGAACGTAATATCTTGAACTATCTATCATTTTATGTAAACTAAGATAATAGTATTCACATAAATCTCTATCTAAAGATTTTTTTTTAGTTCTCACTATTGTGTTTTTTTATTATGAACAACCCTTGGATTTATAAGCGCTTTAAAAAATAAAAATTTTTATAAAATTTTTAAAGAAACGATCACATTTTTCACTCATATAGATGATATTTATTAAAAATATTACTTTATACTCCACTTAGTGTACTAAGATATAAAAATCATTAAAAACCCATTTCACCCTTTATCACGTTGTAGCTAACACTTATTTCATCACATGAATAAATAAGAAATAATAATTTTTAGTGCTATACATAATATTATATGACTTAGTTTTTCATTTAAATCTAAATTTTGAAATCTCTAATCAATCAGGTATGGTTGCCATCATTACATTCTTTCATCTGTTTAAACCCACTCGCTTTGATGAAATATATACAAGTTCTCTCGATAAACCTATGATTAGTAGATTCATAATATTGTCCTTTGACTTTATAGAGTCAATGAAAATAATTCTATTAATAATTCTATTTAAAAGCAAATATTTAATGGTATTAAGTCTACAATGTATATGTTTAGACTTACCATTATACATACGACTTTGTGTCATTCTAATTACCGACTGATTGTCGTAATGGACATAAATAGCTAACATTGATTGTGAACAACATGGAATATCTTCTATGAAATACCAAATCCATTTAGCTTTCTTTACAACTTTATTACGGGTAATAAACTCTAATTTTATCATAGATCTAGTGATACACATTGTGCAAGGGGAAAACGCATTACTCTTGATGCATCTTACCTACGGTGAGCTATATTATTAATTGATTGTTAATTTAAGACATGTTTCTATTTGGTGGTCTCATCTAAGGTTCAAGATAGATTTTTCTTCGTAAGGAAATCTTTACCTTATCAGGTAAAATCCTAATCGTTCTAAGGCTCTAATTTTAACATTGCATTTATTTTCTATTTTATATTTTTAATACTTTACAGTGTGATTTTATACTTTCAAATATTAAAGTATACAGCTAAATTCTAACATTTTGAATAATAAACTAATTGTTGTAGGATCTTTTTGTATATTTAAAACATGATAAAAATGCGATTTTATCATTTTTAGGAAATATACATGAAAAGCCTTTAGAATTTGATTGTACACATAAAACCAAAACATATTTTTTTATATTTTTGAAATGATGAATTTCTTTTGAACTTTTTTAGATTTTTTTAAAATTTAAGAGAAAATCGGATATTTTTAATATCGAGTTTGTATTTTACAGTGTAAATTTACAACCCAATATTAGGTGAAAGTGCTAGAAAATCATGCGAGGGACTCACAAATAGTTTTAAGATGATCTCTAAATTTTTTCAGAATTTGTTTTTTGAATTTTAAAGGGTTGTTTGGCTAAACATGCAAATATAGACAAATTAAGTCTAAAAGAAAAAAGGCTTAGACAAACACACCCGTAGCCTACAATCACAGACATTAAAAATCTTTAAGGGCGTGCTTCACAAACATATCTTTAAGAGCAAAACATGGGCTTATTGCTTAATGAAAAACATGGCAAGTTAAACACACCCTTATAGATGAGTTTAGGTTTGGGCTTGGCCCAACCATATGAGCTAGGTTTATTAGGTTTGGGACTAATAGGCACATGCGAGCTAGGCTCATGCCCATCCTAATCTAATTGTTGGGCCAACATATTCTTTTTTAGGTTGGACCTAACCCAACCATTTAGTTTGGGCTGAAACGAAGGTCCAACCCCATTACTTAGGAATCACTAACCTGATCCCGTGTTAGCTAGCAAATGCCAATAACATGAATTATTTCTTCGTGTTATTGGCACTTGTTCTAAGAAGATAAAGAGTAGGGAGAGGATTACTTGGCTAGTGGAGCCTTAGACTTGGTGTGGTGGTTTGCTGGTGGAGCTCATGATGGATGTTGTTATAGTTGAAAAAGCTGCGGTGGGGAAGAAGAGGTAGTTGTTGCTGGACATGGTTGGTGTTGGAGTTCACGTTACTGTCTTCAATAACTCGGCTAAAAGGGAAATAGGTTGCTGCTGCTGATGATAAGCTATTGACTGAAAGTTATGCTACTTATAGTGGTGCTGCTTAGATTGATTGCAGTGTTGCCATAGAAATAGATGAAAAATGGTATTTGAGTTGGTTTTTTTGTTGGTGTAAGTGGAAATGGTGGAAAGACAGTGAAAAGAGGTTGGAAAGTGTGATGTTGGGATTGGACCGAAGGGTGTTTTTATTTGGTGTCTATGAAAAAAAAGAGAAAGAGTGATGGTTGTGTTCTTTTCTCTCCTTTTTAAATAGAAAAGTTGGTGCACGAGATATGTTTGTGCTTCGGTCTCTCCTCTTCTCAATGGATTTCACCATTATTTATAAGGGTTGAAAAAAAGGTATGAAATGCTTATCTGGTATGAATCGCAACCCTTAATTCAAATGGAAAGGATCTCATTGTTGGCCAAAAGTTAACATCACAAATTGCAAAAGTTGGGTTGCACAAGTTGTTGTCTTGGGGATGACGCTGCGACACCTACAAAGACGACCACCCAACAAGAATCTAAATGGGGTGTAGTACAATGTCTGATTATGAGAATGATGGTTTGCTTGTTTTGTTTGGTGGAGAGATGAGACATTAAATATATTTGAAAAACAATAATTCAGGCAGCTTTTCAAATAAGAAGATTGAAGATGATGAGTAGTGTTAAATGATGTTTTATTTTTTTTTACCTTTGTTAACCAAAACGATGTCATTTAGATCCAAAACACATTGTTTTGGTCAAAATAACATCGAAACGTATCGTTTCAATTAAATAAAATGATGTTGTTTTTGCTTTTAGGTTTAAAAATCTCATATTTCAATTTCAACCCTCAATCTTCTAATTTATTCAATAAAGTCCTCAGTTGAATTTTGATTCCAAGAATCAATTCAATTTCACCCTTGTCAAATTTTAAAATGACCCTATGAGTTTAATGCCTTTTCATTTTGATCACTAGTTTTGAATTTATGCAAATTGATCTCCAACTGACCATTTAGCTCTCAATTTGCTTAAACTTCACCTCTATTTTCAACCAAATTGAATTCTCAAAGTTTAGCTTTTTTTTAAAAAAATTTCTTAGTTTTGGATTTATACAAATTGATCCTCACTTAACTACTTAACTTACAATTTGCTTTAACTTCACTCATGTTTTCAACCAAATTGAGTCCTTGAAGTTTAGTGTCTTTTTTAGAAAGGTTCTTAGTTGTGAATTTTTTTAATTTGATAGTTAATTGATCTTAAAATTTGTTTTTTTTACAATTTTGTCCATAATTTCAACCAATTAACTTCAAAAAAATTAATTTTGGTCATCTAAAAATTTGATCTTCTTGATTAAGCCTGAATTAGGCTTTCAAATTTAATTTTAATCAATTAAGTGCCTAATAAAGTTAATTTAACCCATTAAGAATATAATTAAGTCTTTATATCTAATTAAATATTTTAATTTAATCTAAATTAATTTTTAAACATAATTAAACCTTTAATTTAGTTTATAATTAAATCAAATTAGCCTGAATTAAATTCAATTACTACTTTTAAGAGAACTCAGACGCCATGATAATGAAAGGGAGCTTGTTGGAAACTCCCATTATGAAACTTGGTGTTTTTTTTTTATTATTTAAAAAAAGTTTAGAATTGTGTTAGTTATTGCTTTACAATATATTTTTTATTTAGAAATTATTAAAATATTTTTAAAAATTTATTTTTAACATAGAACATCAAAATAATCTAAACATATATATATATATAGACTTCTCAAAAGGCACCCGGCTATCCGTTTCATTAATGAGAGTTAATTATAAAACTTAGTTCTTGTAGCTTATTGAAACTAACTAATTAATCCATGAAGTATTTAAATGATTAAATTAGTTCTTTGACCAACAATTGACCACTCTATATTTAGTAGCTTTATTGTTTCAAAATCTACTCCTTTACTAATCAAAATTTCTCATTTTTCTCTTTATTTTTACTAATCAAAATAACCCTTTTCGACCCTAACTCAAAAAACCGAGACCCCTCTCTTTCTCACGAACAAATTAATAGAAGAAGAAAAAAAAGATAAAGAAAAAGATAGCGAGAGCCTCGTGATTCAATCAATCGAAACCCTAACTGATAAATAAAAAAAAACCCCGTGTGTTGTTCCCATCGCTATCGTCCTCCTCCTCCTCCTCCTCCTCTCTCTCTATATAATAATTGAACCGATCCATTAATTGTAAGCCAAAGGAGAAGAAGAGAAATAGAATTGGTCTGTTTGCATGCTAGAAATAGTGATTATGGCTTTGACAGAGTGTAGTTTGTGAGTTGCCTGCTGCTTTTGGTTCTTCTTCTTCTTGGTTCTCCTGATCCACTGCTTCATTTCAAGCAATTTGAGCCATGGAGCTCTCAATCTTTCTTGCCTTCAATGATGTCCTCGTATAGTTATCAAACACTCGGCCAGGTTTGCTTTCCACAAGCAAAACCGAGCCCGGTTCAATTTCAATGATTTTTTTTATTAAACTATTTAATTTAATTTAATTTTTATTTAAAATAACATTATTATTTTATTAAAAAAATTAAATAATAAAATTTGGATGTTCATCCTATCAACTTAAACCTAGAATCGAGTGTCATAACTATTTTAAATGAATCTAGCTACAATATTTCTTATTTATTCAAATTATATTTTTATATTTATAATAGAAGTAAATTATTTTATAAATCATAGAGATTAAAATGAAACTTACTGAACATTTATTGTATTATAAAATTTTTTGCAAGCAAATAAAGAGATACAATAAACTATCATATTACATTACGTTCTATTAACAAAAATTAATTGAGGAGGGGGGAAATCATCGTTCCCTTATCACAAACACTATATATATATATATAAATTTTATCTTTTTAATTATTTTTATAAAATTTATTATTTAATATTAAATTTATTAAAGATTAATCATCATATTTTATTTTGTTTTATTTTTTATAAGGTTATCTTAATCTTATAATCTGATTGCGAGTTTTATGGGTTAATCTAATTAACTTGGTTTTTTTTATAATTTTATTATTTAATATTAAATTTATTAAAGATTAATCATCATATTTTATTTTGTTTTATTTTTTATAAGGTTATCTTAATCTTATAATCTGATTGCGAGTTTTATGGGTTAACTTAATTAACTTGGTTTTTTTTATAATTTTATTATTTAATATTATCTAATTAACTTGGTTTTTTTTATAATTTTTTTATTTAATATTTGAATTAATTTTTTAATTAATTTATTCCTTCAATATTGAATTAATTGAGAATTAAACTGATTTTTTAATTAATTTATTCTTTCAACATTGAATTGATTGAGAATTAAATTTTATAATTTATTTTAATTTATTTTTTATTTAGTTATTTAGATCTCATGACTCAAGCTCGGCAAGTTAAACTAGGTCGATTGAAGTCTTTTTTTTTTGTTTTTTTAATTTTATTTATCAACGCTAAATTGATTAAGAACTGAGTTTTGATGTGTTTTTTTATTTGCTTTCTATAAAATAATCACAGTTTGATAACTTTGATCATAAATTTTATATGTTAATTTAATATAATATTATTTTTATATCTTTTTAAAATATATTTTTAAATTTTTTTAGTCAAATTATATTTTTTTTTCTAGTTATCTAAATTGTTTTTAACCTTATCAAGTTAATTAAATCATATCAGATTAATCCTATATAATTTTTTAAAAAATATTTTTTTGAAATTTCTTATAATTAAATTATTTTGAAATTTATTAAATTAACTGAATGATTTTAAATTACTCTATACATAATTTTAGTTTTTTTTTCATTTTAAAAATACATCAGTGTTGCATGAATATTTTTGTTAATGGATTTTAAAAACTTAATTTGACCTAGCATAGCGGACAAATAATCTAGTTATGTCCAATAAAATATATCATAAATATTCATAAAGAATAAATTACAATAGCAAAGGGTTTATGCTAAAACCCTACCCCAGAATCCCCTCTATCATGTCCTCCTTTCTTCTCCAGCCAGAAAACGAAGTAATCATCGTAAGATAAAAGAAAATGCTTCATCAACGCTCTCCTGCTTCAATGCTCCATTCCTCGTATAAAATACTTGCTCCATCATCACTTCCTCCACGACAACCTAAACCCCTTTCCCAATTAAAGCCCTCGTTTTCATTTCTATCCTCTCCGCTTCGAATCCGCTTGTTTTTCCTCAACCCAAGAGCAATTCGAGGATTCGCCACTGCTGTTGTCGCCGAGACTAAGGCAGCTGAGACTAAGACAACCGAGACCTTCTTTTCCGACCACACTGTTTCCTGGGCTTCTCTTGGTTTGTCTCATCCGCTCTCTCGAGCTCTCTCCAATACTGGCTTTTCAAGACCCTCTCTTGTTCAGGTGTCTCTTTGAAACATCTATGCGTTTCCTTCTTTTCTTTTCTTTTATGTTAACCATGTCTCAATGATAGATAATAATAATCGTTAAATGGTTCTTAGGCTGCGGCTATACCATCAATTCTTTCGGGAAAGGATGTGGTTATTGCAGCGGAGACTGGTAGTGGTAAAACACATTCCTACTTAGTTCCTCTAATTAACAACAGGCTATCTGCTTCTGCTTCTCAACAAGGATTGACTCCAACCCCATCTGGGCTCTCTCTTGTTCTTTGCCCCAATGTGTTGCTATGTGACCAAGTTGTCAGGATGGCTAGTGGTCTTTGTGATGATGATGGCCACCCACTTCTTAAAGTTGCAGCTGTCTGTGGCCGACAGGTAAGTGATCACCTAACTCTTCTTGTTTGATTACAGATGGGCAATGGCTTGTTTTTTTTCTTTTTTTGGCTCTCCATGTCTGTGACTTTTTTCAGATTCATTCTCGGGGTTCTTTTAATTATTAAGAGTATTGTGAATATGATGCTGCTTTGACTGCAGGGCTGGCCAGTCAATCAGCCGGATATTGTTGTATCAACACCAGCTGCCCTTCTGAATAATATTGATCCGAAAAAACAATCCCGGTCCAGTTTTATTCGTGGTGTAAAATATGTGGTATTTTCCTCGTAACCCATGCTATTTGTCAAAGTTGGTTGAGGAACCATGTATTTTTAGTTTATTTGTTGTCTGTGATAATTGTTAGGTGTTTGATGAAGCAGACATGCTTCTCTGTGGGGGATTTCAGAATCAAGTTATCCGTCTCATAAACATGCTTCGTTTTGATGAGAAGCAGCTGTCCCGTGCAAATAAATCTGCAGTCGAGGTTCCTCAGGGAATAGGTTCTGATTCTCTAGAGCGTTTCAGCTCAGAGGATGTAGAAGACCAACAAGAATCAGTCTTGGAAGACGATGAAGAAGACCAACAAGAATCAGTCTTGGAAGAGGATGAGGATTTTGTTGCTGAGTTTGAAGTTGAGGACATAAAAGACGAAATTGAGGCCGGGCCCATTGACAGAAAAGACTGGAGGAGGGTGAGAAAAAATTACGAACGCAGTAAGCAGTACATTTTTGTCGCAGCCACCCTACCAGTCAATGGAAAAAAAACTGCTGGAGCCATGCTGAAGCGAATGTTTCCAGATGCAAATTGGATTAGTGGAACCTATCTTCATTGTCACAACCCTAGGTGCCATTTTCAATTGTGCTTGCTAGTTGTCGTTCACATATGTTTATTTTTCTTGTCTACCAGCAACTCATGTGTTATATTGCTGACTTTCTGTCATCCACTGCATGTAAAACAGTTTATTTTGGAATTCATATTGCTGCTCACACTTGCATGAACTAACATGGAGAGGAATGATGATATAAATCTATAGCTACAGTATTATACCAATTTGCAACTCAGGAATTCCCTGCATTAGTTACGGACATGTTGAGTCGCATCTGCATTTTCCTGATATTGGTTGGTCACTTGAAAATAGTCGGATCTTAATTTTTCACTGCCATGCAGAATAATGGGTTATTTATGCGAGTTCCATGTTCATTGGTCCAATGTTCCCTGTCCTTGTTGGAAATATGCACCCATGGTTGGTTGGGTTTCGTTGGTCTATCAGAGTTATCTCCCTGAACTCTTGTTGGCTTGTTGCTTCCTTCATAGGCCTTGCTCACACTACCTATAATTGGGTTTGATAAAACTTGTTTTTATCCTGCTGCTTGTCCAAGTAGGATGCTAGTCAAGCCGCCACCTCCTGCAATGACATGGGGCTTCAGAGGCTCTGTCCTGCTGGCAACCTGTAATCGAAAATCTAAATTTTAAGTATATGCACAATTTTTCAAACATGTTCCTGCTACACATGGTGGCGTCATTAATTTGTAGTTTATCACATTTGCTCTCTTCAGTATGTTGATTTTATTACCGATTTGTTGTTTCTTTTGCCTTTCAGATTGGAGCGAAAGTGGGTTGAAGTTACAGTTGATACCCAGTTGCATGCACTCATTGAGGCGGTGAAACAAGGATTTAGATCTGACATGTTAGATTATGGGGCTGGTGTGAGTAGAACTATGGTTTTTGCAAACACTGTTGAGGCTGTTGAAGCAGTGGCTAAGATATTGGGTAAAGCAGGAATTGAGTGTTTTCGTTACCATAAGGACAGCTCTTTGGAGGAACGTGCAAAGACATTGGTTGATTTCAGAGAAAAAGGTGGAGTTTTGGTGTGCACTGATGCTGCTGCACGTGGAGTTGACATTCCGGATGTCTCACATGTTATTCAGGTTCTTCGTCCAATCAATTACTTGTTACTTCTTGTTTCTATTTCTTACATTTTCATATTGATCACATTCATTATTCTCTTCAAGACTCGCAGGATTGAATAGTTTTCTTATATTGATCACATTCATTATTCTCTTCAAGACTCGTAGGATTGAATAGTTTTCTCAGCCTCATCAAGGACTTCTACTTTTGTGGCTTTGCAAAACTTTTTTCAGTCAATATTCAGTGGAAAGTCGCATCATTTTAGTTTCTTTCTTTGTGGAGGATGTCTCATTCTTCTTATTGTGCTTATGACTTGTTCCTTTTTCAATCAATTTCTCTTTTCTTTTTATAAAAATTGGTCACGATAGCAGGAAATCCTGGCAATGTTTGGTATTAAAAAAAAAGTGAAATAAAATTGTAGAGTATAGTGAAAAAACAATAGCAGACATAAAATTAACAAAAACATGCTACTGCCCATGGAAACAAGAGATATTCTCATCTCATTGATAGTATCAAACACAGTGCAACTTACAGTTTGCAACCATTGGAGTTCTATTGGTGTTTGGATTACGGGAAGGGAGACTGAGATAATCCACAAGATTGAAAATTAAGAAACATGATGCAATTTTTAGGAGATAATTATCACAGAGAAATATCATTTGCCAGAGTTTCCCTTTAATGTTTTTTTTTCTTAGGACGTGTCTGCTCTAGTTTTGAGATGATAAAGTTAAATGCCTAACCAGTGGTTAGTTCTCCTTCAGAACAACCTGTTACATTTATCAGACTTGGACTTAGTTGAATTGAGTTAATCAGATTACAGCTTCATTTGCTTGAAATCACAGTGCATAAGCCATACATTTGAAGCTAACTTTGGTTGTAATTGGTACATTCCAGGCAGACTTTGCCACCTCTGCTGTAGATTTCTTGCATAGAGTTGGTCGCACAGCCCGGGCTGGTCAACATGGACTTGTCACTAGCCTGTATACTGAATCCAACCGGGATCTTGTTGATGCTATTCGTCAAGCAGAGAAACTGGGTCAGCCTGTGGTAATTGTCGAATCATGCACTTCTGGTTCAAGTAGTTTACCAGCTTAACCATTCTAATATTCCCCATGCTTAGTTAAAAGCAGCAATCTTTTCTTTGCTCACTCCTCCTCCCTCTTTTTTGAGGGATGAGGATGCAACACCCTGTGCTACTGCTCCGCAATAACTTAGTGGTCATTTGCTGATTTAAGTGCAAGTCGCCATTCTGATCCATGAGGAATACTGACTAATCAACAAAAATCAGCGCTTGAGTCCTAGCGCCTGAATTAATTTCTATATTTTTTTCTCGGTTGCTTATTTGCATCTTCCTAATTTCATGTTTTTGAATGGCTGCAGGAGACTGCTTTTAGCCGGAAAAGGAGCTTCAGGAACAAACTTAAGAAGAGAGGTAGGTTATTTGTTTAATGCCATTTTATTTTAGCTCAAGGGAGGGACCAAACTGAAATTTCTAAATCGGTCTGCATTTTTGTACACGGGAAGAAAACATTCAAAACCATGCAAGAATCCCAATCCTCTTATATTTACAGGGAAAGGAGATGATTTGAGAATTGCCAAGGCAAAGCATTTGCCTGGCCCTTGGTTATCCAAACCATGCCCATAAAAGCTTCCTTGATGAAGTGGAAAATCAACTTGTTATTTTCTTGGTAATTAAAGAGCAACAAACTCAATAGTTTCAACTCTAAATCATAAATGACTTCCTTGAAGTCCTTCCCTGGATGGAAACGTTGAATCTATTATCCTCTTATGAAAAACCTTTTTCATTTGCTGAGGTGTTTTCAGAGGTCAAATCTCCAAAGGAGCTTGTGATGTAGCAAACCTCTGCCCAATTTTATATTTAAATTGATAATATTTCTTTGTTATGGATTAATTAACAATGCCCTGTACCAGCTGGTAAGGGGCAGTTTGATTGTCATAAAATTTCTAACTGATTGTCATTGTGCTATTTTAGCAGGTTTTAGCAAATTGATAGACAAATCAACTGTTGCATTGACGAATGCTTAAGGAACTTGGATGAGAAAGAAGCAGATACCCTAATAGTTTGTTTTGTTCAATTAGTTACCTTTAATTATCATAATACCCATGTAAATGTATTCTTGGTTGAATTACATTGATTATGTCTCTCACTTTGTCTTAAGCAACCCTTTCCATGATCAGTTCATTAATTGTATACCAATATCATCTTTAGCCTAAATTGCCGACCCGGTGTAAGTCTGCACTTTGTTGCTTTGCTGTAGCAAGTTTACCGTGCAGATAAACTTCTTTCCTCTTTGGTACAGGAAAGGGTTCAAAGGCCCAGCAGCTAAAACTCTTTAACATGGAATACCAGCTATCCAAAAAAAAAAAAAACCTCTGCATTGTCTCTAGAATTACACTTTTCCCTTTGAAATTTAGGGCTGCCGCTGCCTGCTGGTGTGTTATTCTGCGATGCCTCCCTCCTCAGCCAAGTTCTTAGGATGTGCTCTATCCATGGGGAGTGAAGCTGTAACACCCCCAGCTATAATTTCATCTTGGTCCCCTGTTATTCTTTCATGTTTTTCTTTGCCCAAGAATTCATTTTTATGTGCTTTCAAGTCCCTCTATTCTTGAAAGATTTTATTTTAGTTTGTTCCATCCTTTTTATCATTATTTTTTTAATTCATCTTATTTATGGATCATTTTTTTTCATTTCTCTTGGTTTACGAAAGTTTTTGCTCGGCGGAGTTGAACAATTGTGAAGATTTTACGAACCTTGTTTTTTTCATTTCTCTTCATTCAATTTTTTTTTCCGGGGGTTTACGAAAGTTTTTGCTCGGCAGAGTTGAACAATTGTGAAGATTTTACGAAAAGATTAATGGCTTAATCTACTTGGTGAACAAATTGACAAATTAATCATCTCCTAACCATGATATTTTTGCTAGACAAATGAAAATCTAAGGGCATGTAACGGCATGCTTTGCCACGGCATCAAGGAGTTGATGGATCTAGGGTTCTTGGCTTGGAATGCTACCGAGGAAGAAGTTTCTCCACCCTTTTGCCGGTTTAGTAAGAGGGGATAAAATTTTATATAAGAAACAAATTAAAACAAACTATTAAATTTAATTTTTAATAAATTTAATATTAAAATAAATAAAAAATAATTTAAATAAATAATTTAAAATAATGATCTAAATTAATTCAGGTTAGTTTATACAATTCATGATTTAGATCATGAGATCATGATAATATAATAAAAAAAATTAAAAAAAATATAAAGTTTAATTTTTAATTAACTTGGTATTGAAAGATAAAATTTAAAAAATTAATTAAAAAATACAAAAAAAAATTTAAGTCAGCTAAAGTTAATTTGTCATGCTTATAATCCAAGTCATGAGATAAGTATAATCTTATATATCAAAATAAATTATAAACTTTAATTTTTAATCAATTTAATGTTAAAAAATAAAATTAAAAATTTTTAATTATAAAAATTTAAGTCAACTAAATTAATCCATTAAATTTATGGTGAACACACTTTTGTGAGGGTATAGTAAAATTTCTTCTTTTGTTAATTATATATCCAACTCAATTTTATATTAATTTGAAATTTTAATGATATAAAGGTTCTTGTCAAATTTCTATTGCTTCTAATTTTATTTAAAAAAAATTCAAAAAATTACTAAAATGTTTTGGCTATTTTTTTTTTCATATGCATACGAAAAATTTTCAAATCTTTACTTTGTTTTAGGAAGCTGAAAAGCGATTAAAAACTATTGGTATTTTTTTTTATTTTTATGCTGTATTTTTTAATATTTTTTTATGACTTCCTCAAAAGTTTTATAAAAAAAATAAATTGAAAATCATAGCTATGGAAAAAAAAACATATTTACTTTGCCAATTGTTTTTCATCAATTAGTCCATGGTTTTTATCTTCATTTAGGCCATCTTTTAATTTACAAGACTCAAACCATCAAATTAGTATTTACTAATTAGTTTGCGATAAGAGAGATTAATCAAAATTTATTTATTTTTTTACTTTTAAAATAAAATAGAAAATTTGGCTAGCTTGAAAAGTTGTGAAAAGGAAATCCCAAGTGTATTATATTAAGTCGTAAAATTCCTCAATTGGATATGTTTGGTGGATATTTTGGAAAATTCTAATTTAGGATTAGGATATAAAAAAAAGAGTAAAAGAATATCTATTTTTCATTTTATCTCTTTTAACTCTTTTTTCACTCATCATCATATTTGGTCTCCTTTTCCTTTTCTTAATATACATTATTTTTCTTTTCTTTTTTTTACAAATTATGCCTTTTCTTTTGTTTTCTCTATTTTTTTCTCTATTATTATTATTATTATTATTATTATTATTATTATTATTATTATTATTTGATTAGTGTCTTTGATCTTCATAAGATTCTTGAAAATCTTTATTCCCTTCAAATAAAATTTGAGATAAACTAAATCTGATTTTTCTTTTTTAATTTTAGCTTAAAACCCATCTTTATAATTGTATTAAATGCTTATTTAATGATTTAATTGTTTTTAACTCATTTATTTCTTTTAGATCCACCCATCCTTATTTGTTATATAAAAAAATATATCAAATGTTTCGAACTTATTTAATCTAAGAATTAATTGATCCTTCCTCAATGTTTTTCCACTGTTTCCCTTAATTTAAGATTTTATATAACTTTTTTCATCAATTTCTTTTCATATTTAAAGTTTTTTCTTTTAATTATGAAAACCCTTTTAAATATTATTTAGTGTTCACCAGCTTCCCTTTTAAATATTATTTAGTGTTCACCATTAAACTTATAATTAGAGTTAAAAAAAGAGTAGATTTAATGCATATAAATTTAATATCGATTTAAAACAGGCTTGAATTAGATGTATAAATTAAATTTTATACTGTACGTGTACTAAAATTAAAATAAAAAAAATACAGAACACAAACTCAAAAGTTATCCTTGAGTAATTTACAGTGTACGAACGTCTATCTCCATGCCACTTATAATATAATGTGCTTTTCAGTTGCTTCTTCGAGATTAAAATCAATATTTATATTGAATTTGGTACGATTTAATTTTGTAATAATTCATTAAAAACTCTCAACAAATTATACAGTACCGCAACACTGAGCGTGCTTGCTAGTTATTTACTATAAGCAGATGAATGCTACAAGAAAGCTTGCAAAAATCGGAAAGAGTTACAATGACTCTATGATATGATCTCTCAACCTCAAAATTTCCAAATGTTGGATCCATGGATGTTGGCTATAGCTCAAAATTCTAACTTCACATGAAGTATCCCCTAAACTAGCCAGAAGAACAAGCAAAAAGAATGGCTCCTGTTCTAATATACGATGACAAGCTGCTTCCCTGTTCGGCGATCGATTTTCTAGAAAACAATGTTTACTTCCTTTTCATTCATCTCATATACATGATCCCTTGCATCGGTGAGAGCACTCTGCATGGTATAATAGTTTTCCTCCATTAAAAACACTCCAGAAAAACAAAATGACAGCCGTCCAAGGAAACAAGGTGAGGGGGTTACCTGCCCAAATTTTGTAAGGAAGTTATTTCCGAGATTTAGAGAGGTGATTTTTACATCTTCATTTGCCTTGAGGGCTTGAGCAATGGCGAAAGCCCCATCATCCTGCATGCAAAATCAATATGATACGGGGCAAAATGCTGCTGATTTGTAAATAAAGATTCAATAAAAGAACAATTCATTACTCTTATTTCATTAAATCCTAAGTCAAGCTCAGTTAGAACTTCATTGACAACTTTCAAGCTGCGAGCCAGACAAACTGCACCCTGCACAAATTTTAATTTGATGGAAAATGGAAAATGAGTAAATAGAATAGAGTGACCAAAATGGCCCAAAAGCCCTTAAAAAAATAATCTACAGGGACAAACTTCATCTCTGAGCCCATTTCCTCGCAAGTCCAGAATCGAAATTGTATTGTTGTATTTCAAAGTATCTGCAATGTACTCTGAGCCCTTTGCTCCTATCTGCAATACATTTACATGTCATGTTATTAATACTACTTTCAATAAACTATATAGATTGAGTCATGCTATCGGCAGTACGTATACTTTTATAAGCACATTCTTAGTTTCTTAATGTGCTGCTTATAAATTAGGAAAACGTCAAAGTATTATGAACGTATATGGATCTACCTGGCACCAACCCAGCTTTAGTGCTTTCACATTTCCATGAAACTTAAGAATTTCTGATAACACCTTCATTCCATCTGGTCCAAAGGGATTATAACCGATTTCCAACTGAGAGAAGGGGGATGCGGGGTGGGGGTGAGGGTGGGGAGAGAGTTATCATATCCAAACTGAAAGAACAAAAAGATCAAATCATGGTAAAGGACTTACCGTTGTGATGACAGTGTTGTCTTTTAAAACTTGAGCTATTTCACTTATTCCCTTGGCGTGTATGTTATTTCCTCCCTGTAGTCTCAGCAATAATTCAAGAGCTCCAGAAAAAGTGATAAATGGACGCAAATGAGAGATTATTACAGTAAGGCATTCTCATCTTACCAGGTCTATAATTGCTATACTACGGTTTTGCTTCAAAGCATCAGCAATCTTTTCAGCACCCTGAAAAATTACAGGAAATAACAACATAGTGCAAATCAATGTTAAAGAGCAATTTTAGCATTAAATCCATTACATTAAAAAAAGAAGAAAAGAAGCTGTATAATAGATGTATATATTCTCACTGTTTCATTACCTCATCACCTATGTCATTCATGTACATGTTCAACCAAAATAAGCTCTTGCTCTTTTTGACATACTCGGCAACATGAAAGGCACCTTTTGCACTAATTGAGTTGTTGCCAATGTCTAGATGCGTAAGTTTTGCTGAAGAAAAAATATTTTAGATTTTTTTTTTCTTTTTGGATAATTGTAATTGATAACTAGAATTATATAAGTTATATGTCTAGATGCGTATACCTTTGGTTGAAGACAAACCTGACATCAAGGCACGAACTCCTTCATCTCCAATAGAATTCCCTTGCAAGTGAAGTTCCTGAACAAAATAATCTAGCTATGAATCTCGTTTCCATGTTAAGGCGAGATCTATATAGCACTGGTATTTCATCAGAAACTAATAAAACCAAACAAAGATAAGTATTCAATAGGGAACTTCCCATATTACCAAATAAAGATAAGAATACAATGCAAAAGCTGGTTTCACTCAACCTGCAGAATTAATACATCCTTATAACTTTTTTTTTTTTGTTTTTCATTGTGGTAAGTGTAACGTTTTCACTGAGAAAAGGGCTGTCTGCAAAAAAAATAAATTAAAAAGAATAAATACTGAACTCATCCAATTCTATTGGGAAGAATCTCTATTTGAATAATCCACATCCAGTTGGAACATCTAATTCAACTATTTGATTCAGGCCTTTTACAAAACAAGTCATTATGAAGACTGAATGATGATATTTTTCCATCCCTTCAAAAACATAAGCAAAGACAGAAAATCCCATATTACATGCCTTGACTATTCCACAGTTTCTCAGATCATTCTCAATATCATCTACATCATCAAAGTCTCAATTCACTGGGAACCTGTTTTCCAAAGATTACAGCATGGAGGCTAATAAATTGATCCTCTGATCTAAACCAACTTCAATTGTTTCTAATGTAACAAGTTGTGATTAATTAAACCTGAAAAACTAAAATTATGGATTGGAAACCATCCACATCCAAACTTTCTTGATCTCAAGGTTTTCAAACTGAACTTCATCAACAATCAGTGAACATAGGTAACTCATTAAATTGGCTTGATTGAGCTATGTACTGCACATTTGCAACTTATGAAACATGACTTGCAATTTTGATGATTCTAGTTTAGTTTTACAGATGTAATTATTAGGTAGAATATTCCACATGCACAAAATGATACATATAGGAGCGCAACTCCAACCATGTAGAATATAGCGAATTGCAAAAAAAAACACAGAAAATTTACATACTCGTAAAGACTTGTTCCCCTCGAGCCCTTTAGCCAAAGCATTAGCCCCCAAAGCGCCACCATAATTTCCACTTAACAATAATAGAATGTCAATCAAAATAACATAAAGAAAGAAGTTAATATGAAATACATATCTAAAGCTGTCAAGAACTTGTCCAGCTAAACACACAATTTGATTGGATAAACAGGATATCGCATAATATTGAATAACAAAATTTAAGGTCTTTCACTCACTTGATATATATACTTCGTACAGCATTATTCTCCAGAAGTGCTCCAGCAAGACTTGTAAATCCCTACTTGCATTCCAAAAGGA
Organism: Populus euphratica; assembly: GCF_000495115.2. NCBI lineage: Eukaryota > Viridiplantae > Streptophyta > Magnoliopsida > Malpighiales > Salicaceae > Populus > Populus euphratica. Next base: position 1,009,674 of record NW_011499898.1, on the reverse strand, counting down.
AAAAAAAAATAAAAAACAGTAAACATAGCAGCTTCAGATATCAAAACCAAATTTTAGAACATGTTGAGGTAACAGCATACAGAATAGTCAATCATGTTGTTATTAAGTTCAACCACCCGCAAGGTTGAACTTTTCTTCAACAAGTCAGCAATAGCCTTTGCACCCTGCAAATAAAACACGTGACAGTTAGGCACATGGCACAGTATATGCCTTCAGTTATACATATGTATAACTCTAAAAGGCATGGATTTTTTCCTGTGCAAGGCTCCACTGTTCATCATTTCACACATTATTGTGGATGGGCCCGTGCAAGATTTTTTTTTTCAATTAGGTCCACAATTTTTTTTCCAGTGATTTAGTTCAAATTGAAAACCAATTCATTTTAATTTCTTATGAAAAAGTGGAATTGAAAGAAGAGGAACTGAAATGAAGAAGGTGTTAAAAATGGGTGGCATGTCATATGTTTCGCAAAAGATACACTTTGGTCCTTAAATTTTAAGAATCACGCAAACTGTACAATTTCAATACCTAAATGTTTTTCCAATTTAATTTTGATGAAAAAATTCATTTTTGTTATTTTTTAGTTCCTGGTTGGGGGGGAGGGTGGGGGGGGCGGTCACCAGATTCCAGCGATAGAAAAAAAAAAGTGTCGTTAACACTAATTTAGATCATTAAAATGAACAACATTTGTATCAAATGGTTCCATTTGATGAGAAGAGTTTATATTAGGTGTTTTTTTTTTTTTAACCTTTAAAGTTCGTGAAAAAACATACGAGTTCTAGTTAATTTGTGGTTTCAGGTTGATTTTGGTTTTTGGGGTGGTGTTTTGGATTTTTTAAGGCCATATATATATTTATTACGGTTCCTACATTGTTTTTTATGTGTTTCAAGTACAAAATGAGTTGAAAAACAAGTGTTTGAGTAAAAAAAAAAAAAAAAACTAAAGCCTTGATTTCCCGGCCACCATAATGGCTAGAATTTGGACAAATCAGACGCCACGTCGTCTATCAGCAATCAACATGTTGTTTGATTTAAAAAAATTAAAGTGGACGCCTTGCAAACTAAAAAACATTAGGGCCCATTAGTGCAGGCCTGCTAGGGTAGGCCTTAAAGTTGGCCCCTGAAAAAATGGGCCAAGCGAGCGGGCCTAGCTTGCCAGGCCCAATAGTATGTGGCCTTTGCTTCTTCTTTTTTACAATTCTTTTTTTAAATTAATGGTTTTCTATGGTTTTTTCCTCTATTTTTTTTTTAATTTATATTCAAATTAGTACCCCTTCTCTCTTTCATTTTATTTGGAGAACCTCTTTTAAATTACGATTATTTTTTTAGTTATGCATTTAAATTTGAAGAATTTTTTTGATTCATCTATATTTTTTTATCTTTTGTGTGGATGAGATTTATTTTTTAAAATAAAAAAACTTTATTTTCAGATAATATTCCTAATATGTACAACCTTGCATGATTTTTTTTCTTTTATTTTATTCAATCAATTTAATTTATGTCTCTATTTCTATTATCATTTGCTTGAATAAAAAAATTATTTTAATAAATAAATTTACCAAACACAACCGGGTAAATGTTTCATCTTTCGAGATTAAATATTTTGATCTACACCTCTCTCGATTTTTCAAGTTTTATTTTTAAGTATCGTTAATGACATTTTATTTATTTATTTATTTGCATATCTAGTTCTCGATTTATTTGATTACATATATACATAAAAAAATTTATTTGAATTTAAATTTTTTAAACTATAGAGATACGTTGAGAAAATCTGCATATACAATTTTTTATATAGGAAATAAAAATACATGACCTAGGACAGAGCACGGGTCACATAACTAGTGAAATTTCAAAGCTTGTGAACATAGGTGTCACATACTAATTCAAAGCTAATAGTATGCTTACCTCATCACCTAAATCAGCACTGTTCAGCTGGAGCTTTTCAATACCAGCATTATCCACCAATATCTCACACAGGATCTATTAAATAAAATGAAAACATCATCAACCACATGAACCAGAGGTTGTAAGAATTAACATCAATAATATAAAATCCATGGAAGGAAAAAGGTACAAACTGAAGGTCAAAGAAATTATCATGAACATGAATGTGATCAATTTTTTAATTTTTTTGTGCAGGTAGCAATGCACTTGAACTGCTCAAAACCACAAGAAGCCTATATTGATGTCAAACTGAATTCTACTTTGAAGTATGGCCAGTTATTGAAAGGTAACAGGAACACTTTGTATAGAGTACGATATCTGAAAGGCAATGTTGGATGCGGGTACTTAGAGTTTCCTTGAATAGTCGGAATTAAAATCCATCAGGATTGTTGGTCATCCTTATACATTCATCTTCAATGTGTCTCTTTAGCAGCTGTGTTTTGACAATCAGTTGATCTAGTTATTTATTGGAAAGTAAAGAAAATCAAATGAGAGATTAATGTAATTCAACTTCTGGCCTGCATCAACAAGCAAAGGCAATAGGAAATTCACAATGAAAACTATATAGTCGGTTTCAAATACGGACTAATTGCAAGGCCTCTCTATCAATATCTGTCTTCTCTTTTATGGTTTCTATGTAAAGAAAATTCTGATGTGTGTGGATTTAAATTATAAGAGAAAGTCCTAAAACCTAATGCACTCACCAAATGGTCCATGATTTGGTTCTAGTGAGAGGTATTAAGGTATCACAGCAAGGCAATGTTAGGTTCATTCTTAACTACATTTAGGTGGAGAGTGCCCATAAGCTATTATTAGTAGTTATACTTTCAGTTCATTGTTTTCAACAAACTAGGGCTTCTATATATGGAAGAAAGTTAATCTTTACATGTAATTGCTAAGTAGCTGCACAGAAAAGGTATGCTAGCTTGGTTGGAACAATATGTTAAGTAAAATATATCTTGTCCAAACTCTGAGAAACATGACAATATATTGAGGCAGCCAGCAATAAACATTAAAATACCCTTTCCATCTAATTGTCCAGCTTAGGAGAATATACCATATAACAACACAGCAACTCATCTAAGTTCAAAAACACATTAATCTGGAATCTTCTTCATGCCCAAAATTTTTAGGAGATATTCTTTTCTAATGTCTAATATATCAAGTATCCAAATGACCTTCTTCCTATTTGCAAAGTTATTCAAACAAAGGTAGACTTAAGCTGACCTTGGCTCCTTCATCACCAATAGGATTTCCGGAAATGTTGAGAGTTTTTAGAGAAATGTTTGATTGAAGTACACGGTCAAAGGCTTTTGTTCCTTCTGCAGTTATTCCATTTGCAGCAAAACTCACTTCCTCTAGAATCTGAAAAGCAGTACATTAGAAAATTCATAGAGATAACAATATCACACTTGCAAAATGTATGACAGGACATAGAAAAATGCTATTCTAATGATGAACAGACCAGACATAGCTAGTTGAAGAACTCTAACCTGATTGTATGCTAAGCTCTCAGCAAGGAAAAACAGTCCTTCATCTCCGAAATTACATCCTGCAAAAGACATGGAAAGGTTTGCATTTAAAATGTCTACTTGCTAGGAAAGAACTAGAGTGGGGAGTGGCCGCCTGGATCCTAGTACAAGGTACTTAGTTTCTCTCGAATTTCATTTCCTTGGAAATTTTTAGTATTTTTATCTGTATCTTATCC